>NW_025225756.1:0-12081 GCF_018294505.1 Triticum aestivum | reverse complement strand
GAGCCTCCCCGCGCGGCTGCTGCTCATCGACGACGGTTAGTCTCTGTCCCTCCCTCCCTCTCTCCCCCGCTCATCCCCATGCCCCCCATGGGGCGGCGACCTAGGGTTAGGAGCAGGAGCTCGCCACCGCCGCCCCGTCGTGCCGCTGCTGCTGCTTCTTGCGGCACGCCCTTGCATCTGGGAGGTGATCGAGCTCGTCAAAGGTGCCCCTCCCCTTCCCCCTCTGGATCCGATTTGATGGTGAATTGTAGGTCCAAGCCATTGTCTTTGATCAAGATTACAGATTTTTGATAATTATACTGAATCTTGAAGTGTATTGTCAACTGAATCTATTGGCAGAGTTCATATTTAGACTGAATGTTTACTAGTCCTGTCAATAGCATACTGAATATTTAGACAGTTTAATCTTGAAGTATAGACTGAATGTTTAGACAGAGTTCTTATTCATGTCTAATTGTATTGACAGAGTTCAATGTAGTCCTGTCAATAAAATCAAAACTGATTTATTACCTTTCCATATGAACTTTACTGAAAAAATCAATTAAATTCAGTCACCATTCTGAATTTTGACAGTACTCTACAAACTGCTTCAAAATTAGTCCACACAAACAAGTGCATTTTTCTAGACCTGCTTGTAAATTATTCCAGTTTGAAACTGAGATCTGCATGCACTGTCATAATTTCCAGTTTGTATAATTAGAGTATTGAAGATGTGTATTTTCAATTTAGATAGGGGTAGGTTTGCTCAACAACAATCAGTAAGATCTCAATAATACTCATGCAACAACAATCAGTAGATTGAGATCTTCTTGCAATCTTTGTTTACAGCAGCACAATGAGATTACCAGTGAACTTTTACACACAAGCATGAATTTGTGTACTGTGACTATCTACCTAGCTACCGTTCTGAATCTCCTATGTACTGCTTCTTCCTTCTCCAAGATTATGACATGACAAGTGCTTAACAGTTCAATTTATCAATAGCTCCATCTTAGAAATTTAATTGTAAAATGGCAAAGATTATGACATGACAAATGCCTAACATGTTCAGTAAACTACAGTGAACATCTTTCTCCAAGTAATTATTTGTATACCATGTGATTTATATATTTGAGGTGCACAACCTTTATGTTGTGAATATCTTGTCCACTGATTGTTCAAGTAGTTACAACTTGGTCATCACTGTCTTTACCTGACCTATTGCAGATCTTGTGAGAATTGTAGTGCTCAAACTGTCTTTACCTGACCTATTGCAGATCTTGTGAGAATTGTAGTGCTCAAACTGTCTGATTTAAGAATCAGCTAGCAAATTTTGGTTAGCTGTAGCAGGAGAGTGCCTGCTGATTGGTGTTTATTTGCTTTTTTGGCGCTTAATTGGTTATTTGTCTGAAGTAGTGTTAGTTCTGATCATGATTAATTGTTGTGCTTATGGCTTTAGAAAATGATAAACTGTTTGAATCTGATAGGCAGGTGTCCTTTTAGATTTTGTTGGTAAATCTGTTTTATTCAATGGTTATTGACAGTAGATTATCATTCCTATTCTAGGATGGTCTATTCCTGCAATATCATTGTTACCTTTTATTGGCAAATCATTTGGTTCACATCCTAGAATCTTGTTGGATTTGTAACCTGGTCCACTCAACTTCTTTTGTACCATGTGAGTCATCATTGATGAAGTAGTAGTTTAAGGTCTGTTGGGTGTACCTAAATTACTCTAGTGATAGGAGTAGTAGTGGTGGCCATCTAGTTGGACTACTACTGCTAGGACTTGCTCCAGATTTTAGGATTTCTTTTCTTTTAGGATTTCTTTTCTTCTAGGACTAGGTTTTTATTATTTTTCTGTTGTGATTGTTTTTTGAGCTCTTTCTTTTTCATTTCCTACTATCCTTATCCTAATTATCTTAAATTGTTATGATGTGTGTAACATGATTATATCTTGGATTTGCTAGTGGACTTTGGGAGTTTCTTAGCCATCTTGGTGACTCCATATTTTTCACTATTTCAGCAAGTCTTTTGTAAGCATTAAACTTTCAGCACTATATTTTTATCTTATGTGTACATCTGTTTGCTTCCTAAAATAGGAACGGGCCTCCTTTCCTATATATGTGTATGATGATCCTCCTTTCCTACAGTAGTATAGGACTTGTAGTAGTATGGCACTTGCAGTAGTATGGCACTTGCAGTAGTGGTGCCTACGCAAGATACAGTTCAGATTTGAATTGTTTCAGAAATTGGTATGACCAAAGATGCTATTGTATATAAATGGGCTGCTGTAGAACTGTTCTTCATCTTTACAGTGCTGTTGCATAGAAATATGCTGAATTTTCTGCTCCGATTGTTGCTCAAAGAAATTTAGCAAAAAATGGGGTCCTGGGAGACGCCGCTGCTGCTTGAGGCCCTTGAGAGGCCCTTCGTGTCATGATGATTTTGCAGGTACCCCGAGAGGCCCTTGAGTTTGCCGGAATGTCGATTAACTTCCGTTCCGGCAAATTCGGGTACTCCATATGTCCTATTTTCAGCAAAGGTCATGCTGAAATTTTTCGTGAATTTTAGCATGACTTTGCTAAAAATCGGACATATGGGGTACTTGCTACTAATGCATGGGCCGCGGTATCTTAGTACTTAATTAAGTAGGATCAACTACCCCTTTATTCTTGCTGCATTAAACCATAGGTGGCAATAGAGCCAAGTGATTAGGCCCAACTTAGAATTCTCCTCAGCATCGATAAACCCTAGATGATAAACCCAACATATGTGGCAATAGAGCCAAGTGATTAGTGCCAAGTGATTAGGCCCAACCTATGGTGCCTCGGCATCGATAAACCCTAAATGAGGAAAACTTAACTTAGCATTTAGGGTGCCTCGGCGTCGACAAACCCTAAATGATGAAACCTTGGCTTTTAGGGTGCCTCGGTGTCGATGAGAATCTAAATGATGTACGCTTAGGCTTTTAGGGTGCCTCGGCGTCGACAAACCCTAAATGATAAAAGCTTAGCTTTTAGGATGCCTCGGTGTCGACAAACCCTAAATGATGAGACCATGATCTTGTTCCTTGACAATAACAAACTTTTTGACCAAACTGTTTTCCTATTTAGAGCGAAACATGGCCAACAACGATGAGGCCGGTGGTTCGGGCGGCAAGCAATTCTGGGAGCTGTCCCAGGAGATGGAGGAACAACCTCACCGCGATGAGGACGCCGCGGAAGACACCGATCCTGACTACACAACCCCTTGTGGCGTCGGGGATGACACCACTGATGGTGCCGCCGAGGATGCCACCATGATGATGGCGGCGCACACACAGATGGCAGCCAACCGAAGAAGCAAAGGAAGGACCGGCGCCCGAATGCGCTTAGCACCCTCAAGGAGGAATTTACTCAAGTGGACTCCGACGGGCATCCAACGGAGCCCAAACATATAGTCAAGGGGTACTCGCTTCAGCTCGGGTGCATTCTCCGGAGCACCGTCTCGATCAACACCGAGAACCTTAGGCATAAGGACCGAGGGAAGTTGCGCAACCTCCTCTTCACGAAGCTGCACGAACGATACAAGTTCCCCGCTGATTTTAAAAACACACGCCTCTCAGGGAATAAAGTGAACAGTGCCGCCCTCACGAGGATGAGCACGGCCCTGTCTACTTGGAGAAGCGCGGTGAAGAGAATGATTGATAAAGGTGATAGTTATGAGAAGATCAAGGTGAAATATTCTTCGATCAGTGAAGATGACTACAAGGAGTTCAAGATCAAGTGCGAGAGCAGCGCAACCTCCAAATCAAGTCAGTGGGGGAAAGAAATGCGAGAGTTGAACTTAGGGAACACAAACTCGGTCCCGGCGGTTACAGAGTGGCGGAGCCTATATGGGACAAGGAGGACGCGGAGCATGCCGAGCAAGGCCTACCGCCCCGCTTTGAGAAATACAACGGTGACAAGCAGACCAGGAACTTTGTCAGGGCTCGGTACAAGGAGGACCCGATAACAAAGGAGATTACCATGGATCCGAAGACCAGGGCGCTTGAGCTTGTTCTGGTAAGGAATACACCCCTGCGTAATTAGCTCCATATGGTTGCACTCTAATTAATCCACAATATTTCTAAATGGTTCACGTTCCTTCCGTAGGAAACTGAAAGCAGTAGCGTGGGGTCGTCTCAGAGCTCCTCTTTCGACACCCCCTTAAATAGGGCGTTGAACGTAATGAAAAACAAGGATAAGCTCAGTAAGCCGACGTAAGCTGGTCGTGTGGCCGGCAAAGGCTTGTCCACAAAATGGTCGTCATACTATACCGCTGGTGGGCGGAAGGAGAAAAAGACCAGCTCAGAAAGCCAGACGCGCGAGGTTGAAGCACTCAAGCCAGAAGTGGCGCGGATTCCGGAGCTTGTCCAAGAGCAAGTGGAACAACAACTGGGAATGAAGCTCAACGCCATGGTGCCTACGTTGATTCATGGGTTGACAACGTGGATTGCGGGCGGCCAATAGGGGCCTCCCCCGGTTCCCAGCTTCACGGCCAGCAACTCGCACAGCGCGCAGGCGGCGCCATTGGTGTCTCTGGTGGCGCCATTGGTGTCTCCAGCGGAGGCGGTATTCGTGTCTCCGGCGCCGGCATGGGCATTGGAGCTTAATGCACCCGGGTGTACGCCGGACGGCATCTCGCCAGCAAGCGCCCCCTCTGTATGTTGCACACCCGCCGTTGGCGGTGCCTCGACATTAGCCGAGCTCGACGGCATCACGGTAACTAAGCCTCTCGGCCGATGACTTCATCTCCTTGCCTTTGACTGGGCATCCCTGACGCCCTACATGTTTTCGCAGGGCGCCGCCGACGTTCCTTGCACTCGTCTGCACTTCGTGGGTGGCGAGTTGGTCGATGTCGCTAAGGGCAGAATCGTTCAACCGGGCAACCCCATGCTCCACGGTAATCCGATGCCACCCATAGTGTATAGGGTTGAAGTGGTTCAGGTGCTGCCAGGCTGCGACGAGTTGTTACCTCCGATTCGACCCGCTGGGGCCGACGAAGAAGATGAGATGACCCTCAGCGCCTGCGTAAACTGGCCCCTACTTTGGCCGAAGAGCCAGATTCGTTTGGGGACGGGGTACAACACCCCATAGATAAGACCGCCAGTCATGCCGGCGCCAAGCCATGGCAAGAACGCCGCAACGGTACCGGACCTGCCGGACATCCCTATGCCGGACATCCCTATGGCACAGGATCCGGACATTCCTATGGCACAGGATCCGGACAACGACGACAATGACGACGGTACATTTACCAAAGTCGATAAGTACTTTTCCGAACATGGGTACGCTGACGAGTTCTGCGGGCCTCTTTCTCAAGAACCCAACCAAGACGACTGCGATCTAGCTGAGGTGTCATCTGGCGTTCAGTTCTCAGGAGACGCCTCCAGCTCCCGCCTTCACCGAGCCTCAGATAGCTGAGGTGCGAAATATTATCAGCCCCAACACGCTCAAGAAGGCGGTCTGTGAGCAGAACTCGGTCCCATTACAGGAGATCAAGAAGAAGGGATGGAAACGAAAGACTAACAAGGGCGCCGGTGCGAGCCAGCCGGCACCGAGTTCGATCCGTACTTAGGACGGGCCACCTTCACCTAAGGATATTTCGAGGAGGGTGCATGTGGCGGGTAGGGCGATGCTACCGCCAAATATGCTCAATGCTGCAACCGGTGCTATGCAGAGTCTGCACGATAGTGTTCTTTCTTTGGAGAAGCGGCGTCTCAGAGAGAATGATGTGGCATACCCGGTTTTGGTGGCCAAGGTGCCAGAGGGCAAGGGCTTTATGGATGGCGACATCGGGGGTACGATCGTCCTGCGGTTTGATGACATCTTTGCTATGTTTAACCTTCATCTACACCTTCGTTCGGCTGTTTTCGCTGAGTATGGAGATGTGGGTCATTAAAGACAAGACCCCGGACATCGTGATAGTCGACCCCTTCTACATGCATGCCAAGCACTTGAGCAGCGCTGGGGACCGCCAAGTTGCGAGTTCACACCTCGAAGGCGTCATTCTGGAAAACCCAGATAAGGATAACTTCCTTGTGGCTTACTTTCCCGAGTAAGTCATCCCTTAACCGCCCCGTAACACATGATTTCTTAGATTTTGGTCGTTCTTTTTTTTCTAACACTCCGTGTTATGTGCAGTGACACACATTGCACACTCATCCTCTTAAGCCCGAAATATTCCATGGCCACGTATGTCGACCCGAACCGTAACTCCAAGATAGACTACACAAATGTCAAGAAAGTTCTTGATGATGTTCTCCCCGGCTACGCCAAATCTAGAGGCACCTTCACCAGGGCAGTTCGTAAGTACGGCAAGCACACCTTCTCACACAATACGAAGTTCTGCTGCGTCAAGCAGCCACCTGGCGGTCAGAAGGATGCCTACTACGCCCTCCATCACATGCGGGCGATCGTAAGGGACCATCATCACCTTCTGCTACCAGATAATCTCAAAGATTGGGCCGCAAGGTTGTCGGCAATCCAGGACGCGGACCTCAGACAAGAATTCTTTCGTATCTAGTCGGAGTTTGCGGACATCATCCATCAAGATGTCCTTCATACCTCGGGGCAGTTCTTCCTCAGATATCAACCGTCCAACAGTGAGATAGATGGAATGCTACAAATGCAGGGTGACAACGACCACGATTTCATGACCATCACGACAGACGACGGCTTCGTCCACGCTCCTGTCCGATGAGTCGAGTCGAAAGTAGTGATGTGTAGTTCTGAAACATTGATTGGCCCATGTTGTAATTAAACTTTAATGAATTCGTATGTCTCTTTGGTTTGGACAGTCATTCAACTTAGATGTAATCGATGCTATTTATTATTAGGATCATGAATCGTGCTATTAATGTCTTGCCTTTGTCTTTCGTTCCTTTTGTTGCATACTTACATATTGCTTATGTATTGTCTGTTGTTTGGCTTGTGCATAGAGATGCCGTCGTATGTCGTGTACAAGGGTAAGGTTCCCGAAGTCTACGACGACTGGGAGGAGTGTCGGAGACAGGTTCACCGTTTCAGCGGTAACAGTTACAAAGGGTACACCACTAGGGCGGAGGCCGAATCTAGATACGCCCGCTATCTAGCGGGAGAGAGGAGGGAGCGTTGGAGGAATCGGGTGAAGACCAGTTTGATTGCGATGATGCTCATCGTGATGACCGCACCTATCTTCTATGTGATGGTAGTTTAGATGATCGATATCGACTTGTAATGTGAAGACAAACTCGATATTCGCGGTCTTGAGACTTGTAATGTTTTTTCTTTGTTCGGTATTTGGAATTCAGAGACTAATATGATGAATTGTATTCGGAGACTAATCTTCTATTGTATTCGATGAATCTGCTGTTGCTGTGTGGTGCTGTCTATATTTTGTCCAATAATATATTTTGTAACCTGTGCAAAAATCAAAAAAGTAAAAAAACCAAATATTCATACTAATGGCGCATCACCTCCAGGTGCGCCATTAGTATGCCAAAGGATACTAATGGCGCATCACCACAGAGTGCGCCATTAGTAGACATACTGATGTCTACTACACAACCTGCTTCTTGTAGATGTTGTCGGGCCTCCAAGTGCAGAGGTTTGTAGGACAGTAGCAAATTTCCCTCAAGTGGATGACCTAAGGTTATCAATCCGTGGGAGGCGTAGGATGAAGATGGTCTCTCTCAAACAACCCTGCAACCAAATAGCAAAGAGTCTCTTGTGTCCCCAACACACCCAACACAATGGTAAATTGTATAGGTGCACTAGTTCGGCGAAGAGATGGTGATACAAGTGCAATATGGATGGTAGATATAGGTTTTTGTAATCTGAAAATATAAAAACAGCAAGGTAGGAAGCGATAAAAGTGAGCGTAAACGGTATTGCAATGGTAGGAAACAAGGCCTAGGATTCATACTTTCACTAGTGCAAGTTCTCTCAACGATAATAACATAATTGGATCATATAACTATCCCTCAACATGCAATAAAGAGTCACTCCAAAGTCACTAATAGCGGAGAACAAATGAAGAGATTATTGTAGGGTACAAAACCACCTCAAAGTTATCCTTTCTGATCGATCTATTCAAGAGTCCGTAGTAAAATAACACGAACCTATTCTTTCTGTTCGATCTATCATAGAGTTCGTACTAGAATAACACCTTAAGACACAAATCAACCAAAACCCTAATGTCACCTAGATACTCCAATGTGACCTCAAGTATCCGTGGGCATGATTATACGATATGCGTCACACAATCTCAAATTCATCTATTCAACCAACACAAAGTACTTCAAAGAGTGCCCCAAGATTTCTACCGGAGAGTGAAGACGAAAATGTGTGCCGACCCCTATGCATAAGTTCACAAGGTCACTGAACCCGCAAGTTGATCACCAAAACATACATCAAGTAGATCACATGAATATCCCATTGTCACCACTGATAAGCGCATGCAAGACATACATCAAGTGTTCTCAAATCTTTAAAGACTCAATCCGATAAGATAGCTTCAAAGGGAAAACTCAATCCATCACAAGAGAGTAGAGGGGGAGAAACATCATAAGATCCAACTATAATAGCAAAGCTCGCGATACATCAAGATCGTATCACCTCAAGAACACGAGACACACACACACACACACACACACACACAAAGAGAGAGAGAGAGAGAGAGAGAGAGAGAGATCAAACACATAGCTACTGGTACATACCCTCATCCCCGAGGGTGAACTACTCCATCCTTGTCATGGAGAGCACTGGGATGACGAAGATGGCCATCGATGAGGGATCCCCCCTCCGGCAGGGTGCTGGAACAGGGCCCCGATTGGTTTTTGGTGGCTACAGAGGCTTGCGGCGGCAGAACTCCTGATCTATTGTGTTCCTCGATGTTTGTAGGGTACGTGAGTATATATAGGCGAAGGAAGTCGGTCAGGGGAGCCACAAGGGGCCTACGAGGGTGGGGGTGCGCCCAGGGGGTAGGGCGCGCCCCCGACCCTCGTGGCCACCTCGAAGCTTCCCTGACGTCTACTCCAAGTCTCCTGGATTTCTTCCGTTCCAAAAATAACTCTCCCGAAGGTTTCATCCCGTTTGGATTCCGTTTGATATTCCTTTTCTGCGAAACATTGAAATAGGCAAAAAACATCAACTTGGACTAGGCCTCCGGTTAATAGGTTAGTCCCAAAAATAATATAAAAGTGTATAGTAAAGCCCATTAAACATCTAATACAGATAATATAATAGCATGAATACTTCATAAATTATAGATACGTTGGAGATGTATCAGCATCCCCAAGCATAATTCCTGCTCGTCCTCGAGTAGGTAAATGATAAAAGAAGGAATTTATGAAGTGTGAATGCTAGCAGGTGCATAAGTTTGATCAGTGATAATTTCAGTCACCTTTTCTAGCATCATTATATGTCATAACAGTAGCTCATCTCATAAAACTTTTCAAGGTGTTCACATGTTAAAGTATAAATCATAAAATTTCTTGAAACTAACAAACTATATTCTCAGTCATCAAACAATTGCAATTCATCTTACTTTCAGGAAGGGTTTATGTTAGAGCTTTGATTTAGCAAACTCCACATACTCAACTATCATTTAATCTTTCACAATCACGGAATATTTATGGGTTCAAAGTTTTAATCAAACACAGAGAAAGATAGGGGCTTATAGTTTCGCCTCCCAACCTTTTACCTCAAGGGTAATGTCAACAATAATAATTTATGAACGCCTACATTCAAGTGGATATATATACCAGACCACTCCAACACAAAGTGCTTGCCAAAGGAAAAAGTGTAAAAAGGAAAGGTGGTGATCACCATGACTCTTGCATAAGGGTAGAAGATAATAGTAAAAGATAAGCCCTTCACAGAGGGAAGCAGAGGTTGTCATGCGCTTTTATAGTTGAATGCACAAAATCTTAATGCAAAAGAACGTCACTTTGTATTGCCGCTTGTGATAAAGACCTTTATTATGCAGTCCGTCACTTTTATTTCTTCCCTATCACAAGTTCATATAAAGCTTATTTTGTTCGCACTAATAGATCATACATATTTAGAGAATAATTTTTATTGCATGCACTGATGACAATTTACTTGAAGGATCTCACTCAATCCTTATGTAGGTATGGTGGACTCTCATGGCAAAACTGGTTTAAAGGATGTTTGGAAGCACAAGTAGTATTTCTACTTGGTGCAAAGAATTTGCCTAGCATGAGAGGGAAAGGCAAGCCCAGCATGTTGGATGATCCAAGACAATATAACGTTTCAGATATAGGAAAACATAACCCATTAACTTGTCTTCCTTGTCCAACATCAACCTTTTAGCATGTCATATTTTAATGAGTTCTCACAATTACCAAATATGTCCAAGATAGTATATTTATATGTGAAATCTCTCTTCCTTCAATATTCTTTCATGAATTGTTCAAGTGACCAATACAATGTTTGCTAAACTTCACTAAATTTACCACCTCTGCTTCGTATATGTGAAGTCATTACTCCCCATGGAATAAGCATATGAAACATATATAATTTCAGATTTATGATATTTAACTCATTCAACCATTTAGTCATAGGATATTAGTGAAGCACACGAGTAAATGACAAACTACTCCAAAAAGATATAAGTGAAGATCAATGAGTAGTTAAATAATTATGTAGCTATGTGAAGAATCTCTCTCATTTAAGAATTTCAGATCTTGGGATATTATTCAGACAGCAAGAAAAACAAATTAAAATGAAATTTCAAGGATAGCACTCATCATGTCAAGAAGCAAAAACTTAGGCTCAACCGATACTAACCGATAATTGTTGAAGAAGAAAGGTGGGATGCCTACCTGGGCATCCCAAAGCTTAGGTGCTTGAGACTTCTTAGAATATTATCTTGGGGTGCCTTGGGCATCCCCAAGATTGAGCTTTTGGGTCTCCTTAATTCCTCTCATATCAGAGTTTTCCTAAATCTCAAAAAACTTTATCCACACAAAACTCAACAAGAACTCGTGAGATAAGTTAGTATAAACCAATGCAAAATCCTTATCATTTTCTACTATAACAAATCACTACAATTATTATTAAACACTGCATACTAAATGTCTCTGCATATTTAATACTCATATCCTCAAATAGATTCATTAAACAAGCAAACATATTCAAACAATGCAAACAATGCAAACATAACAACAACCTGCCAAAACAGTATAGTCTGTAAAGAATGCAAGATTCATCATACTTACCTAACTCCAAAAATTATGAGAAAAATACTACGCAGTATAATATTTATCAGAGCTCAATATTAAAAAGGTTTCAATATTACATCATTCTCTGACTTTTCTAGGGAATTTTTGCAACATCGGTAAACTTTCTGTTTTGAAACAACAACATGTATACTTGCAAAATAAGCATGGTAAAGGCCATCATTGACATTTTTATTGAAAATAGAGATGCAAAAAATTATTATAAACAACAGAAAGCAAATACTAACAAAAGAAAATGACACTCCAAGAAAAACACATATCATGTGGTGTATACAAATATAGCTCCAAGTAAAGTTACTGATGAATGAAGACGAAAGAGGGGATGCCTTCCGGGGCATCCCCAAGCTTAGGCTCTTGGTTGTCCTTGAATATTACCTTGGGGTGCCTTGGGCATCCCCAAGCTTAGGCTCTTACCAATCCTTATTCCATAGTCCATCAAATCTTTACCCAAAACTTGAAAACTTCACAACACAAAACTCAATAGAAAATCTCATAAACTTCGTTAGTATAAGAAAATAAAACCACCACTTAGGTACTGTTGTGAACTCATTCCAAATTCATATTGACCTAATATCTACTGTATTCCAACTTCTATATGGTTCATACCCTCTGATACTACTCATAGATTCATCAAAATAAGCAAATAACACATAGAAAATAGTGTCTGTCAAAAACAGAACAGTCTGTAGTAATCTGTATCATTCGAATACTTATGTAACTCCACAAATTCTGAAATAAATTGGTGGACGTGAGGAATTTGTCTATTAATCATCTGCAGAAATAATCAACCTAAAAGTGCTCTCCAGTAAAAAAATGGTAGCTAATCTCGTGAG
>NW_025225755.1:0-12609 GCF_018294505.1 Triticum aestivum | reverse complement strand
CCGCGGCACCTTGCTGGAGAACAACGATGATATGCTTTGGGAGATCCTACTTCGCCTCCCGCCACAACCGTCCTCCCTTCTGCGCGCATCCACGGTCTGCAAGCGCTGGCGACGTGTCGCCACAGACCCCGACTTCCTCCGCTGCTTCCGTGCTCACCACCGGAAGGCACCCCTCCTCGGCTTGCTCGTGTGTGGCAACAACCACGAGAAGGAGTTCCACTCGGTCATGGATCCTCCCAACCGCATCCATCCGAAGCACTTCATCCTTGGACACTACAATAAACTACGTTACTATGTGCTCAGTTGCCGCCACGGTAGGGTCCTCATTGAAGACATCAAGAGTAAAGAGGTCGTTGTGTGCGACCCCATCACAGGCGAGCAACATCGTCTGTCCGTTCCACCAGAGTTCGACATGAACAATCTCAGCGGGGCCGTGCTATGCGCCGCCGGCGAGCAGGGCCATGTGCACGGCAGCTGCCACTCCAGCCCCTTCAAAGTAGTCATGTTGTCCATGTACATACATAATAATCGACGACCTCTGGTCCGTGTATTCTCCTCAGAGACCGGCAAATGGGGCAATCTCATCTCAATAGAGACTCAACCTAAGACTATTTATGGCCCTTGCAGTTCCAATACCCTTGTTGGTAATGCCGTTTACTGGTTGTCTAGGTATGGGAGAGACGATATAGTTGAGTTTGATTTGGAGGGGCAGAACCTTAGCCTGATCAAGGGGCCTCGCAGGATGAATGATTTTGGCATATGTCAGTGTCAGATTATCCAGATAGATGATAGTATTGTTGGTGTTGCCATTTTATCTTACCATGACATTCAAGTGTGGTGGAGGGAGGTCAATTCTGAAGGTGTTTCCATATGGTTGTCCCAAAGGACAGTTGCATTGCATAACATTCTTAACACCCTTCCTCAAATTTCGGAAACGATACCGTGGAACAAACTGATGGGGTATGATGAGGATGCCAACGCAATATTTTTATATATGCACGATAGTGCCTATATGATTCAACTCAAGTCAATGCATTCCTCAAAACTTGATGTACGATATTCTAGGGAGTACTATCCTTTTAGGAGTTTCTACCTACAAGGTGATCACTCATCCTTTGTCTTTATGTACTAGGAGTAGCCTAATCTGGTTATTTTTGTAAATGATTGCTCACATAGAATTATTGTGATTCTTAATTGTTCACTTACACTTGAACTTAGTATGCAAATTCTAGGAATAAAAACTTAGTAATTTTCCCTATGCTAGATGGATGAACTCATAACGACATTATTTTAGTATGTGTTATCTTTTGATATAGTTGTTTTCTTTCCTCGAAAATACCAAATCAAAGGTTGAATGTTAACTTAGTTGATACTATGTATGAAATCTCAAGGCTAGATATTTTGTATCCATTATTATTTCTTCTGATTTTGTTACTAAACTTAACTCCAACAAAACAACTTCGGTTCAATACATGCTTACTAAAATCTCAGTGATTTTGTCATTTGTTCATGGCCGTTCATGGCCCCTCCTATAGGTGAATATTTGTCATAGTTTTGGTAACACATAGAAATAATTTGATTTGTCATAATTTTGTCTGGTTCATATGATGAAGAATGAGTTTAGATGAGAAAATTCAAGGCTATGCCTTTTCTTCATCTTCTCACTAGCTATATTCTCCATTATGAGGTAGCTAAGTGACTACTTTTATGAATATTACTTACATTTTATAAAATATGTGGTTTTGTTTAGTTATTGCTAGTATCTATAGTGACTATTTCCGCTTATAACACACCTATAAAAATATATTATATAAGTGAATTATTTTGCTCAGGTTATACTCGCCAGCTCATCTTTCTAATTGTCTCATGTTACCCTCTCTTATCAATTTGTATTTATCGTGGAACTGTTGTTAATTGTCGGACTTCTTATGCTTCTAGGCACAACCATTGCTGGTGGACTAATGGAGCTAAAAAGTTAAGATGATTGCCTGGTTTGATGTGCTAATGTGCTAAAATGGTTTAGCAGGTAAGAAGATCTTCTTAATATAATTTGTGAGTTTTGAAATGTTTGATTTAATTTTTCTCTTTGGAAGATATGTGACAGGCAATGTGGGTAGCGCGCACCCTCAAAATATTGCCCATATGGATGAGATTTGGATCCGCACATGCAAACAACATAGAAAAACAATTAAAAGGGTGACGACGCTACGTGTTGGAGCATAAATGATATGTTGATATTCCAGATCTTATATGCCCATAGTTCTCCCTTCATTTTCTATATCATAATCCCTAAGTTGAAAGTAATATATTAGTAGCCCATTTTGCTATTACACACATTAGTCGGCTCATTTAACTCCATCTCACCTACAAAATTTATGTGAAAAGGGTGAAGGATTTACATACTCATAGGTGCTACAATTAGGTTTTGTCGGTATCTGCATCAGGTTACTAACAAATTAACACTTTTATTTTCTCCAGGTGAAGGCTGCTACATTTGTTAGTTGTTACCAAGTTTCTCGCATCACATCAAATGTGTCCGGCGGTGTTTATATGTTATCTTCAAAAATGTAATCGTGCCTTAGTCTAGTCAAGTAGGTAATGCAGCAAGATGCTTTTGCATACCTAACTTGGGGTATTTCAACTTAATTATCCAAGTATCATTGCATGTAGGATCTCATCATGTCTTGCCTTTTCTACATGTGTGTGTTTGGTGGTCTTCTCTTCAGCCAGGACAGTATCCGCCCCCAGGTATTCACATGTTTGTGTGCTCACCTTTGGTTTGAAAAGAACGACATCGCTCCTCAAACATGGTTCAAATATATTTGTTGCATGTGCTTGGCAGCTCTAGGAATGCCAGGATGCTGCTCTATAAGTTTAGTTTACTTCTACAAATTCAAGATCTGTTGCAGATGCAATAAGCATCATATCAACCGAAATAAAGCCCCGTAGGCACAATTTTAGACAACAACAAGTCTATAATCGCAGTCGCAAGAATACATACAACATTCTAAGATTGTAAATATTTGTTGGAATTGCAAGCCATTTCAAGTGAGGGAGCAGAAAATCATTAGTACCCTTGGTAGGATGGCGAACATGACGGTATGTACCAGAACGGAGCCTGCATGCACAGTTTGAGGTTCGCGCCTCTGATGAGGAGTAATACCCTATGTACTGCTTGGAGTTTGTACTCATGGTGGGATAGCTCACCGCTCCATGGACGCCCCCTCGCTCGCGCGTCGCCCCGCTTCACAACAGATCATCCTGATCATGGTACACGTCCACCACCATGCGCAGTCACCATCTTCCGTTTGCTTGGAAAGACCAACAGCTAGCGGTACGACGTCTCCCATGGTGCTGCGACACGGGCCATGCGTGATTCCATTGCTTCCTACCCCAGGTCATGGAGGGGCAAGACGAACCAGGCTGGGCACACCCCGTTCCTCTGCTCCAAGCCTCTAGGCGCTGCTGGTACGCGGGCCATCTATCGTTCAGTCACCGGCCAACCAGTATGTCAGATCATGGAGCCCGCTTGCATCTTTCCTCTACTCGGCAACCGTCATCAATGGCAAGGAGACTTTTCCATCTGTAACGACGTCTTCTCCTTCCCCGGGACTCGACATTCTGGTTTGTCACATAGCTTACTGTTGTTCTTCAGAAATTTTGCGTTTGGTGACACTAACTACACAGCCCGCTGACTAAACGCATGCATGTGCAGTCCAATGTTCGAAATGGCCCACACTTTTATATTCTTAGTTGCCATCTACATCCATCCAATATCCAATAAACACTTCTCCTAAAAAACAAAGAAACCCTTCTTTGCAAGTCATCAATGATTCATGCTTCACTTCCTCTCCCCACGATCTCAACATGAAACTGATGGATTTCTGTTTAAATTGGGTGCTCCACTTGAACTTATTTCATTCACATTGTCCCCCATAAGGGTGGGTGTCTACCATGGCATACCACTCATCCAGCTACCAATGGTGAGCAACTCCCTCCCATGTGCTCCTGGACATTCCTTATGACATATTGCCGGTTGAATCACAAATTTTGACTTCCTTAGATACAGGACAAACTGGACTTCCAAGGGCCCACCTTGATTGTTCTTCGTCTACTGCATACACAGACACCTCAGATTTACGACTCCTATATAGGTAGATATTGTTGTCACCTATTGCTTATTCTGATTATTTCTGTGCTTGATTAATATATGAACTTAGTTGCTATTTCTAAATTATTGTATGATTGATTAATTTCGCGCCATGACATATATTGGTTGGATAATAAATATGGACTTCCACAGGTGTTGGACAATTTGGACACGCAGGTAGTCATTTTCATTGTTCTACAACTAAGATTAACATTGTTGTGATAAATGATATGTCTCCAACGTATCTATAAGTTATGAAGTATTCATGTTGTTATACTATCATTTTTAGATGTTTTACAATCATTTTATAGCAACTTCATATCGTTTTTTGGGACTAACCTATTGACATAGTGCCCAGTGCCAGTTGTTGTTTTTTGCTTGTTTTTACATCGCAGAAAATAAATACCAAACTGAGTCCAAATGCAGCGAAACGTTTTGGAGAATTTTTATTGACCAGAAGGAACAACATGGGCCAAAGAAGTACCAGAGGGGTGCCCCGAGGGGGGGGGGCACAACCCACCTGGGTGCGCCTGGGGGCCCAGGCATGCTCTAGTGGGTTGTGACCAACTCGATGGCCTCCCGCACCGCCTCTTCGCCCTATAAATTCTCAAATATTCCAAAAACCCTAGGGGAGTCGACGGAATTTTGTTCCAGCCACCGCTAGTTATAGAACCACAAGATCCAATCTAGAGCCCTTCTCCGGCACTCCGCTGGAGGGGGAAATCATCACCGGTGACCATCTTCATCATCCCGGCGGCCACCATGATGAGGAGGGATGATGTCGCTTGAAGCTATGTCGGTATTTCCCGAAAGAGGAAGGGATGATGCAACACAACAGCGGTGGGTATTTCCCTCAGATATGAAACCAAGGTTATCGAACCAGTAGGAGAACCAAGAAAGACAACGTAAACAGACCCTACACACAGATAACAAATCCTCGCAACCCGACGTGTTAAAGGGGTTGTCAATCCCTTCCGGGGTACGGCGCCTCAAGATAGGCAAATGGACGTGAGATAAATTATAGTAGATTGATAGATCAAACGCCAAATAAAATAAATAGAAATAAAACACATCAAGGTATTTTTGTATTTTTGGTTTAATAGATCTGAAAATAAATGCAAGAGAAAAGTATATCACAAAGGCAAATATATGAGAAAGAAGACCCGCGGGCCGTAGGTTTCACTAGTGGCTTCTCTCGAGAAAAATACCAAACGGTGGGTAAACAAATTACTGTTGGGCAATTGATAGAACTTCAAATAATTATGATGATATCGAAGCAATGATCATTACATAGGCATCATGTCCAACATTAGTAGACCGACTCACCTAGGGTTTCAGGAATATTGGGGTATTTATAGAGCAAAGAGGCGGTCCGGGGGGCACCCGAGGTGGGCACAACCCACCAGGGCGCGCCTAGGCCTCCTGGCGCGCCCTGGTGGGTTGTGCCCCCCTCGGGGCACCCCCTAGGCGCAGCCAGGGCCCTTTACGTGTCTTCTGATCCATAAAAAATCTCCGTAAAGTTTTATGGCATTTGGACTCCGTTTGATATTGATTTCCTGCGATGTAAAAAAGATGGAAAAAACAGCAACTGGCACTTGGCACTATGTCAATAGGTTAGTACCAAAAAATAATATAAAATGACTATAAAATGATTATAAACATCCAAGATTGATAACAAAACAGCATGGAACAATAAAAAATTATAGATACGTTGGAGACGTATCAACATCCCAAAGCTTAACTCCTACTTGTCCTCGAGTAGGTAAGTGATAAAAACAGAATTTTTGATGTGGAGTGCTGCCTATCATGTCCTATCATATTCTTTTCTTTATAGCATAGACAATTGGACTTTTATGTGATTGAAAGCAATAGTCTAGTTTTGACATAATAATTTAGATACTCAAGCGTATCATGAAGCAACCATGTCTTTCAAAATATCAACGCTAAAATAAGTTATCCCTAGCCCATCATGCTCAAACATTGATCCATTCATGAAACACACTCGAATATTAACTACACCCAATACTTAAGCACGATCATATTGCCTCCTAGTTGGTGCTTTTGTAAGAGAAGATGGAGACTCAAATTCAAAATAAAAATTGCATAAAGTAAAAGAAAGGCCCTTCGCAGAGGGAAGTAGGGATTTGTAGAGGTGCCAGAGCTCAAAGTGAAAAATTTGAGATAAAAACATTTTGGGAGGTGTATCCATCCCACCAACGAAAACGACGTAGAGCTACGAACACTTTCCATGCTAGATATGCCATAGGCGGTTCCCAAACAGAAAATAAAGTTTATTCCTTTTTCCACCATACATTCACTTTTCATGGCTAGCCGTATCCACGATTGCCCTCCATACCAACACTTTCCAAGGAATTTATTATTTGACAACATAAAGTAAATTCATTTTTGCATTTTGGGACTAGGCATCCCTAAAACCTTTGCCTTACTCTCGTGCAATGACAAGTGAGTAAACTCTCATCGTGAGAATAACACATCTAGCATGGAAAATATTAGCCACCCATTACCGTTTCGCGAGCGAAACAAACACACAAGAGAGAAGTTTATTTTGAAAATTAGAGATGGCACATGCAAATTTGCTTAAAACGGCAAAAGAATACCACATATAGGTAGATATAGTGGACTCATGTGACAGAACTGGTTTAAAGGATTTTGGATGCACAAGTAGAGGTCATACTTAGTGCAAAATGAAGGCTAGCAAAAAGATTGAGAAGCGACCAACCAAGAAACGAATAATCTCATAAGCAAGCATTAAGCATAATTAACACCAAATAATGCACCACAAGTAGGATATAATTTTCATTGCATGATTATTGACTTTTGTGCATGCATAGGGAATCACAAACCTTGACACCAATATTCTTACTAGAGCACAATTACTCATCAACATAACTCACATATCACATCATCATATCTCAAAACTATTACTAAGAATCAAGTTTATTTTGTCCAATGATCTTCATGACATTTTTTCTTTTATCCTTCTTGGATATCTATCACTTTGGGACTAATTTTGATGTGTTGCTTTTCATAAGCTCAAACAAATATAAGTGAAGATCATGAGCATAACAAATTTCTTTCTCTCAAAATAATTTAAGTGAAGCAAGAGAGAATTTCTTCAAAATTTTACCAACTCTCAAATAAATCTAAGTGAAGCAAGAGATCATTTCTTCAAAAATAACAAAGCACACTGTGCTCAAAAAGATATAAGTGAAGCACTAGAGCAAGCCCTAGCTCATAAAAGATTTAAGTGAAGCACAGACAGCAATTCTAACAAGTCATGATATAATTTTGGCTCTCTCAAATAGGTGTGTCCAGCAAGAATTGATGACTGAAAACACAAAATAAAACAAGCAAAGACACATATCATACAAGACGCTCCAAGCAAAACACATATCATGTGACAAATAAAAATATAGCCTTGAGTAAAATACCGATAGTTGTTGGAAGAAAACGGGGATGCCACTCGAGGGCATCCCCAAGCTTAGTTGGTTGCTCATTTTTGGATAATAGCTTGGGATGCCGGGGCATCCCCATGCTTAGGCTCTTGCATCCTTCCTTCATCCATCGTAAGATAACCCAAAACTTGAAAACTTCAATCACACAAAACTCAACAAAACCTTCGTGAGATCCGTTAGTATAAGAAAGCAAACAACTACTATAAGTGCTATATAAAACCAATTCATACTTTGTTTTTGTATTATATCTGCTGTATTCCAACTTTTATATGGCAAAAACTCATCAAAGAAAACCATAGAGCCATCAAAATAAGCACACAACACAAAGAAAACAGAATCTGTCAAAACAGAACAGTCTGTAGTAATCTGGAACTTTCGAATACTTCTGTAAATCCAAAAATTCTGAAAAATTGGGACGACCAGGGTAATTTGTATATTAATCTTCTGCAAAACTAATCAGGGCAATAGCTATTTTCTGTGATTTATGAAAACTATTTTCGTGAGCGCAAAGTTTCTATCTTTTTCAGCAAGATCAAGCAACTACCACCCAAGAAGATCCTAAAGGCTTTACTTGGCACAAACACTAATTAAGACACAAAAAACACAATCATACCAGTGGCATAATTGTGTAAACACACAAAAACAGAAAGCAAAAAGCAAAAATAAATTTTATTCATTGGGGTGCCTCCCAACAAGCGCTATATTTTTATGCCCTTAGCTAGGCGTAAGGCAAGGATCTAAGTTTTGTCATCTTTGTCCAACTATTCAATCAAACACTTAGAATCCTTCAAAGATTTAGCATAAAGATTTTCAATAACAACACTCCTAGGAATACATTCAAAGATTTCATTCTTGCAAAAGGGATCTCTTATCACTTCAACAAAATCAGGGTGGATACTAATCATCTTAAGGTCTCCCTTATCATTATTACTAGAAGTTGCACCCTTGTTCCTAGATCTCTTACTCTTTGTGGGAGTTTCCTCAATAATTTTAGTGGTAGTAAAAGCCATGCTTAGATTACTAAAGATTACTTCCAATTTATCGATCTGACACAGACTTTCTTCTATTCTTTCATCGATTAAGGTGCCCCTTTCTTTTAACAACTTAAAAATATCGCCCGCTTTTGACCCAAGATTAGTAGCAAAATTATACATCTTTTTATGTATAATTTCAATATGATCTTCGGTGAGCATTTTCTTTTCAATAGCACCTAGTCTTTCCATAACATGCTCAAGAGTCAAAATTGTCTCATTAACCATAAGAGGTGGTGAGCTCACTAAATTTCCCATAGCATTAAGAGCATCAAAAGGAGGACTCATCAAGAAATTTCTACCAGTAATTGTATCAAGGAAGAATCTATACCAAGTGGTGATGCCAACATAAAAACAACGCAGAAGCACAACGATAGATTGCTTATGGATAGATCTATTATGAGCATTGCAAATTCTATACCAAGCATCTTTTAAACTTTCTCCTCCCCTTTTTTTAAAGTTGAGAACCTCGTTCTCAGAAGTGCAAGAAATAGAGGAGGAATTATCCATAACGGCAAACAAGGACTCACACACAAAAACAGATCCGGCAAGAAAACGGTGAACAGAAAAAGAGAGGCGAATAAAACGGCAAATTTTTTGTGAAGTGGGGGAGAGGAAAACGAGAGGCAAATGGCAAATAATGTAAACTGCAAGGAGATGAGATTTGTGATTAGAAACCTGGTTATGTTGAAGATCCTCCCTGGCAACGGCGCCAGAAATTCCTTTTGATGTCGCTTAAAGCTACGTTGGTATTTTTCCAAAGAGGAAGGGATGATGCAGCACAACGGCGGTAGGTATTTCCCTCAGATATGAGACCAGGGTTATCGAACCAGTAGGAGAACCAAGAAACACAACGTAAACAGCCCCTGCACACAGATAACAAATCCTTGCAACCCGACGTGTTAAAGGGGTTGTCAATCCCTTCCGGGATACGGTGCCTCAAGATAGGCAAACAGACGTGAGATAAATTGTAGTAGATTGATAGATCGAACACGAAATAAAATAAATAGAAATAAAATGCAGCAAGTTATTTTTGTATTTTTGGTTTAATAGATCTGAAAATAAATGCAAAATAAAAGTAGATCGCAAAGGCAAATATATGAGAAAGAAGACCCGGGGCCGTAAGTTTCACTAGTGGCTTCTCTCGAGAAAAATAGCAAATGGTGGGTAAACAAATTATTGTTGGGCAATTGATAGAACTTCAAATAATTATGACAATATCCAGGCAATGATCATTACATAGGCATCACGTCCAAGATTAGTAGGCCGACTCCTGCCTCCATCTACTACTATTACTCCACACATCACCGCTATCCAACATGCATCTAGTTTATTAAGTTTATGTAAAACAGAGTAATGCAATAAGAGCGATGACATGATTTAGACAAGATCTGTTTATCTATTGCGTAGATATGGATCCCATCTTTTTATCCTTAGTAGCAACGATACATACGTGTCGTTTCCCTTTCTGTCACTGGGATCGAGCACCGTAAGATCGAACCCACTACCGGGCACATATTCCCATTGCAAGATAAATAGATCAAGTTGGCCAAACAAAACCCAAATATCGGAGAAGAAATACGAGGCTATAATAGATCATGCATATAAGAGATCAAAGAAACTCAAATAACTTTCATGGATATAAGATATAACTGATCATGATACGTCTCCAACGTATCTATAATTTTTGATTGTTCCATGCTATTATATTATCTGTTTTGGATGTTTAATGGGCTTTATTATGCACTTTTATATTATTTTTGTGACTAACCTACTAACCGGAGGCCCAGTGCAAATTGCTTTTTTTTTGCCTATTTCAGTGTTTCGCAGAAAAGGAATATCAAACCGAATTAAACCTCCGCGAGGATCGTTTTTGGAACAAACGCAATCCAGGAGACTTGGAGTGGACGTCAAGGAAGCCACGAGGTGGCCACAAGGTAGGAGGGTGCGCCCAGGGGGTAGGCGCGCCCCCCACCCTCATGGGCCCCTCGTAGCTCCACCGACCTACTTCTTTCGCCTATATATACTCTTATACCCTGAAAACATCCAGGAGCACCACGAAACACTTCTTCCACCGCTGCAACCTTCTGTACCCGTGAGATCCCATCTTGGTGCCTTTTCCGACGCTCCGTCGGAGGGGGAATCGATCACGGAGGGCTTCTACATCAACACCAGAGCCTCTCCGATGATGTGTGAGTAGTTTACCACAGACCTTCGGGTCCATAGTTATTAGCTCGATGGCTTCTTCTCTCTCTTTGGATCTCAATACAAAGTTCTCCTCGATTCTCTTGGAGATCTATTCAATGTAATACTTTTTGCGGTGTGTTTGTCGAGATCCGATGAATTGTGGGTTTATGATCAAGATTATCTATGAACAATATTTGATTCTTCTCTGAATTCTTATATGTATGATTTGATATCTTTGCAAATCTCTTTGAATTATCAGTTTGGTTTGGCCTACTAGATTGATCTTTTTTGCAATGGGAGAAGTGCTTAGCTTTGGGTTCAATCTTGCGGTGTCCTTTCCCAGTGACAGCAGGGGAAGCAAGGCACGTATTGTATTGTTGCCATCGAGGATAAATAGATGGGGTTTATATCATATTGCTTGAGTTTATCCCTCTACATCATGTCATCTTGCCTAATGCGTTACTCTGTTCTTATGAACTTAATACTCTAGATGCATGCTGGATAGCGGTCGATGTGTGGAGTAATAGTAGTAGATGCAGAATCGTTTCGGTCTACTTGTCGCGGACGTGATGCCTATGTTCATGATCATGCCTAGATATTCTCATAACTATGCACTTTTCTATCAATTGCTCGACAATAATTCGTTCACCATCGTAGAATTTTCTATCTTGAGATAAGCCACTAGTGAAACTTATGGCCCCCGGGTCTATTTTCCATCATATAAGTTTCCGATCTATTTTATTTTGCAATCTTTACTTTCCAATCTATACCATAGAAATACCAAAAATATTTATCTTATTATCTCTATCAGATCTCACTTTTGCAAGTGGCCGTGAAGGGATTGACAACCCCTTTATCACGTTGGTTGCAAGGTTCTTAATTGTTTGTGCAGGTACGAGGGATTTGCGTGTAGTCTCCTACTGGATTGATACCTTGGTTCTCAAAAACTGAGGGAAATACTTACGCTACTTTGCTGCATCACCCTTTCCTCTTCAAGGGAAAACCAACGCATGCTCAAGAGGTAGCAGATCATAAACTCGAAGTTCATCAGATCCCAAAAAACACATCGCAAAAAGAGTTACATCATATGGATCTCCAAGAGACCATTGTATTGAGAATTCAGCGAGAGAGAGGAAGCCATCTAGCTACTAACTACGGACCCGAAGGTCTACAAAGAACTACTCACGCATCATCGGAGAGGCACCAATGGAAGTGGTGACCTCCTCCGTGATGGTGTCTAGATTGGATCTAGTGGTTCTGGACTCTGCAGCGGCTAGATGAATATTTCATCGACTCCCCTAGGGTTTTTGGAATATTGGGGTATTTATAGAGCAAAGAGGCGGTCCGGGGGCACCCGAGGTGGGCACAACCCACCAGGGTGCGCCTGGGCCTCCTGGCGCGCCCTGGTGGGTTGTGCCCCCCTCAGGGCACCCCCCCAGGCGCAGCCAGGGCCCATTACGTGTCTTCTGGTCCATAAAAAGATTCCGTAAAGTTTCGTGGCATTTGGACTCCGTTTGATATTGATTTGCTGCGATGTAAAAAACATGGAAAAAACAACAACTGGCACTTGGCACTATGTCAATAGGTTAGTACCATAAAATGATATAAAATGATTATAAAACAGCCAAGATTGATAATAAAACAGCATGGAACAATAAAAAATTATAGATACGTTGGAGACGTATCAAGGGAGTAGTCCACTCTTGGGGCTGCGGGTTTGTACCAGTAGCTATGTGTTTAATCTCTCTCTCTCTCTCTCTCTCTC
>NW_025225754.1:7567-12688 GCF_018294505.1 Triticum aestivum | reverse complement strand
AGCGCGTGGTTTTTGGGTTGCGCTACTTCTAGGTAACAGTAGTGCCAGCTACCTACCCCACGCTACTACTACTGATTTACCTATAGGCTTTTCCCTAGTAGTGTTCCTCTGCTTGACAACAGACATCAATGGCGAGGAGGTCGTTTCCATCAGTAACGATGTCTTCCCCTTCCTCAAGACTCGACATTCTGGTTTGTCACACAACTTACTGTTGTTCTTCAGATTTTTTTTGTGTATCCCACTGACTAAATGCATGTGCAACCCTATGTTCCAAATGACCCACACT
Organism: Triticum aestivum; assembly: GCF_018294505.1. Taxonomy (NCBI): domain Eukaryota; kingdom Viridiplantae; phylum Streptophyta; class Magnoliopsida; order Poales; family Poaceae; genus Triticum; species Triticum aestivum. Next base: position 12,402 of record NW_025225754.1, on the reverse strand, counting down.
GTTATCTTCTTAGTTACCATCTATAGCCACCCAATAAAAGCTTCTCCTAAAAAACAAGGAAACCCTTCTTTGCAGGTCATCTATAGCCACCCAATAAAAGATGGTTCACTTCCTCTCCCCGCGATCTCCACAGGAAACTGATGGATTTTGTTTAAATTGGGTGCTCCACCTGTACTCATTTCATTCACATCGTCCCCCATATGGGTGGGTGTCTGCCATACCACTCATACAGCTACCAATGGTGATCAACTTCCTCCCATCTGCTCCTGGACATTCCCTATGATATGTTGCCGGTTGAATCACCAATTTTGACTTCCTTAGATACTGGATGAACTGGACACCCGGGGCCCCACCTTGGTTGTTCTTCATTTGCTGCATACCCATGCACCTCAGATTTATGGTTCCTATAGGTATAGATTGTTGTCACCTATTGCTTATTCCGATTTCTTGTGTGCTTGATTAATCTCTAAATTTAGCTGCTATTTCTGAATTTAGTATGATTGATTAATTTTGCGCCATGACATATACTGGTTGAATAATAAATATGGACTTCTTCAGGTGTTGGATTATTTGGACACTCGGGTAGTCATCTTCGTTTTTCTACAACTAAGATTAAAACTGTTGTGATAAACCCGATGATGGTTCCAATGTATTCATTATGTTGCCAACTTGGAGTCTCAAATCACTTTTTAACATATATCTCTCAAATTGCATGTGTCACTTTGTTGTAGCGATGAGCTAACAAGTGTGATCACCTTATTCTATGATAGTTTTGAACTCCACTATGGTAAAATAAAGTGAACATGTGATAAGAGGTATATGCTTTAGCACATACCTATTAATTTTATCCACCATTATTCTACTGCCAATTTCTCATTTCTCATTTCTGTTTTGATCAATAAGTTTGTTTAGTCATCCAATATATTACTAACTTGATGTTCAAAATTGGTTGCAAAACTGAATGTATTGAGTATACTGAACTGGACTTATATGCATAACATCTTTTTCTACAGTTTACTCTTGCAATATTTAGTGTGAAGCTGGACACATCGGTAGCTCTTCAATGTCGCATGCGACCTGCTTCAATCGCTTCTCCATACCGGATTCTCCCTTATTCCTCCATTCCCAGTCACACCCTACTATGTTGCTTCTCTGTTGTTAGATTATTGTATGGGCCACATGGTTGTAACAGTTTTAAGGTTGATTAGCACAAAAGACAATAAAAGAGACAATTATTCTGTTAGTGGTCATAGGTTTATAATGAATCATTTTTTTATTTATACTGACCTTTCTCAGCTTTTTACATAAGGTTTTGCATTTGGATATATAGTTTTGCATATGTGTGTGCTTACTATACAATTTTCTTTGTCTGACAGCTACTTTTTATGTATTTTTCTCTATGTTTATTTGCATTTAACAAGATTCGGATAAACCTCCCAGCATCCAACATTACAGGTGTTCAACTTGCAGATCGTTTTCAACATGCTTATTTGGGTATTAATTTAACAGTTATTGATGTTATAGTTACGCAGCTAAGTAATCAAGTCGGAGTTTGATGTACCTGTTGTTCTAAATGACGATGAATGTACAAATTATCGATAAGATTGATGTTTGATCTTTTGTCCCAGTTAGCAGAAAATAAAATTATCAGCATCGTTAATGACAGTAGCTGCATAGCAAGGTTTTGAAAGGTTTAGCTGGGAATAGTTGGATGGTACTGTCCTATTTGAACATGGTCACAAGAGTATGACATGATACATGGATACACTTGGATGAGCATAGCTTTAAAGAAATCGTCTGGCGTATTCTGTAACATAATTTGTGCCATCTATAAAGTTGAAGCATTACCTGTATGAAATCTACAATATTACTGATTACCATATGTATATTTGAACCATTACCTATGTATGAAATCTATCATATTATTGACTCAAATTTTCACCTTTGCTATGTGTATGTTACCATGAAAATTAACAAAAAATTCCCGCAGCAACGCGCAAGGAATCATCTAGTTTTTCTAGTAAATAGCCTTGTTAATCTTTAGGTGTGGTCTTTTGTTTTCGAGCGCCAACCTTCACTTGTCTAGCTATGTAAGTGCGAACATGTTATATTTGTATACGAACAAGTTATACATATTAACATGACCTTATTCTATTACCAAGTGAAATTCTTCATGCACATTTCTACTCCTGATACTCATGACATTGTTCCACAAACTTTTACATATTTTGACTTCAAACAAATCTTATATATGGGGGTAAAAAGGACCAGAGTGATTATTTTTTATATGGAGTTGATCTTCCTCTATGAGTTGACCAAACTCTGCCACCATGCCCCCAACTCACCTTTGTGACTTAAATATGTATCGGCAAGCATGTAAACGCTCGCAAAAACACACCTCACAAATTTAAACTCACATGATAAGGGCGCATGTGGAAATAGGATATCACTTAAATGGAACTGTCATTTAATTAGGAGTCACATATGGCCATGCTGAAAATCCATGACAAATTCTCGCAGCAACACGCGGGGAATCATATTTATAAAGTTGGTCAAACTTTATGAAATTTGACTTCAAACAAATCTTATATGCGTAGAAAAAAGTGTTGGGGCACATAGTAATTTCAAAAAATTTCCTACGCACACGCAAGATCATGGTGATGCATAGCAACGAGAGGGGAGAGTGTTGTCTATGTACCCTCGTAGACCGAAGCGGAAGCGTTGACGCAACGTAGATGAAGTAGTCGTACGTCTTCCCGGTCCGACCGATCCAAGCACCGTTACTCCGGCATCTCCGAGTTTTTGACACACGTACAGCTCGATGACGCACCCTAGGCTCCGATCCAGCAAAGCTTCGGGGAGGAGTTCCGTCAGCACGACGGCGTGGTGACGATCTTGATGTTCAACCGTCGCAGGGATTCGCCTAAGCACCGCTACAATATGACCGAGGTGTAATATCGTGGAGGGGGGCACCGCACACGGCTAAGGAACGATCACGAAGATCAACTTGTGTGTCCTAGGGTGCCCCCCTGCCCCCGTATATAAAGGATCCAAGGGGAGGGGGCGGTCGGCCAAGGAGGGGCGCGCCAGGGGGTAGTCCTACTCCCACCGGGAGTAGGACTCCCTTCTTTCCAAGTTGGAGAAGGAGAAGGGGGGAAAGAGGAGGAAGAGGGGAAGGAAAGGGGGGGGGGGGGCGCCGCAACCCCTTCCCTTTTCCTATTCGGACTAGGAAGGGGAGGGGCGCGCGGCCACCTCCTGCCTCCTTCTCTCTTCTCCCTCAAGGCCCATGTAGGCCCCATAACCCCTCGGGGGGTTCCGGTAACCCCCCGGTACTCCGGTAAAATGCCGATTTCACCCGGAACGATTCTGATGTCCAAATATAGGCTTCCAATATATTGATCTTTATGTCTCGACCATTTCGAGACTCCTCGTCATGTCCGTGATCACATCCGGGACTCCGAACAACCTTAGTTACATCAAAATACATAAACTCATAATGAAACTGTCATCGTAACTTTAAGCGTGCGGACCCTACGGTTCGAGAACAATGTAGACATGACCGAGACACGTCTCCGGTCAATAACCAATAGCGGGACCTGGATGCCCATATTGGTTCCTACATATTCTACGAAGATCTTTATCGGTCAGACCGCATAACAACATACGTTGTTCCCTTTGTCATCGGTATGTTACTTGCCCGAGATTCGATCGTCGGTATCCAATACCTAGTTCAATCTCATTACCGGCAAGTCTCTTTACTCGTTCGTAATACATCATCTCGCAACTAACTCATTAGTTGCAAGGCTTGCAAGGCTTAAGTGATGTGCATTACCGAGAGGGCCCAGAGATACCTCTCCGACATTCGGAGTGACAAATCCTAATCTCGAAATACGCCAACCCAACAAGTACCTTTGGAGACACCTGTAGAGCACCTTTATAATCACCCAGTTACGTTGTGACATTTGGTAGCACACAAAGTGTTCCTCCGGTAAACGGGAGTTGCATAATCTCATAGTCATAGGAACATGTATAAGTCATGAAGAAAGCAATAGCAACATACTAAATGATCGGGTGCTAAGCTAATGGAATGTGTCGTGGATTTGTCACGGCAGATGTCCTAGTGAAAGGACTTAGTCGTGGAGCCATCGCTACGGGTTTACTTGAAGGGGTTAAAGCGGACACAAAGACACGAGGGTTTATACTAGTTCGGCCCCTTCGATGAAGGTAAAAGCCTACGTCTAGTTGTGATGGAATTGATGTGGTCTCGATGGCTAGGGAGCAAACAAGCTTCGCCTAGGCTCGAGTTGTGGTTGTCTGTCCTTGAACCGCCGCCGGGTCGTCCCCTTATATACACGGGTGACGCCCGTCGGTCCATAGAGTCCCAACCGGTTCATACTCGTATCCCGGTTGGTATCTCTCTATTCCTAACTTACAATACAAGTTTACATATCATGCCGGTTTACGGCTACAGTTTCTAAACCGACTACAGGCCTTGGGCCTTCATCTGCTTATACTTCTACTGAAGTTAACCCGGCCCAGGTAGGCCGGTTCACGCCCAGTGGTAATATCCCCAACATTAGGCCCCAGATTGATTTGAACTGGTTCATGTCAATCCTTCATAAAAATCTTGTCTTCAACATCTTCTGGTAATTGGTAAACTGCCATGTTGCCATCATCTCTGGCTGCTGTAAACCAGCATGACGTCATCATGAAATTTATCATTTATAACGCCCTCCTTTAACAATCTCTCCTGGATTCGCGCGCTTGACCTAACTCTGTTGCCTTATAAATACGACCGAAGGGTCATTTCCTTTTCTTTCCCTTCGTCTCTTCTT
>NW_025225754.1:5889-7557 GCF_018294505.1 Triticum aestivum | reverse complement strand
TTCGTCTTCCTCGCATCGCCAGCCTTGGAGCTCCGCCGCCGCCGTCGAGCTCTGCCTCGTCTTGGGCCGCTGCATCAACCTGAACGCACCAGAGTACTGCGGTATCCTTCCGCGTCTTCTCCGTTTCCAATAAGCTTTCTTCTCTTCTTGATCTAGATCTGTTCTTAGGGTTTCATGTTCGCTCTGTGTTCGTCGCTTGCTCATACTCGTACTCTGACTCTTGAATGAATCTGTGAACTCCTGCTGTGTTTAGTAGTAATATTTAAGCATCCGCCTGTGATTTCACATCTAAGTCCATAGATCTCACGCACATACCCGCTCAATGGTTCACTTCCGTTCTGCCTTACTCTTCGGAATATTTTCTATTTTTCTGAGCTTGCTGTAGATCCGCGGCTGTAATAGGATCTTGTGAAACCTGTTTCTGCATACCTAGCTGTCCACAACTTCAATTGCTTCCGATGTTTAGGTCAGGCGGTTTAACTTACCATAGAAAAAAGTTACTAAACCGGTATATACCATTAGTCCCCTTGTTGAACCGCCAGAATCCATATGATGCCGCATCGTAGAAGACCGGTTTATAGGTATTGCCTCCGGTTTAGCGTTGTTCAGATCAACACCTTCTTTTATCCAACATATTCTTGAACCAGATCACCTATTTCTTGTAGATCTCACCATGGCCAAACAAGTATATGAGTGCAATTGGGTTCCCTCTTGAGTCACAGAATCTCAGCTGGATGATCTAGTCCTGATCGGCGCTTTAGACAACAAAGATACGATCCACTGGAGGGTTCCTGGAAATGAATGTCCTCCCAAACCTCAAGAGGGAGAGGTTGTGGTCTTTGCAGATCACTTGGCCCGGGGCTTCAAACCGCCCGGTTCTAAATTTTACCGGGATGTGTTAGCCAATTTTCAGCTCCGTCCACAGGATATTGGCCCCAATTCCGTTACCAATCTATGTCACTTTCAAGTGCTCTCTGAGGTATACCTTCAAGAGGAGCCTTCAGTCGAGTTGTTTAGAGATTGCTTCCATTTAAACCGTCGCACTGAATTCACCGACGGCCCCAATATTGAATTGGGCGGTATGGCCATTCAGAAGAGGAAAGAGATCACTTATCCCCACGTCAGACTCCATACTCACCCCAAGGAGTGGAATGCAACTTGGTTTTATTGCAAGGATACCTCCCCTGACAATGAAAATCCCTTGCCTGGCTTCCGTCCGGAACGGCTCAGCAACACTCACCCTTTTCCACAAAGACTAAGCGCCAAGGAGAGAATTAAATATGCTCCGCAACTGTCCAAGCTCCAAGCCTTTATGGCCAACGGTTTAACAGGAATAGATCTTGCACGCTGTTGGATATCATGGAGCATACTGCCTCTGAGCCGGCGCTCTGGTTTGATGTGCAAGTATACTGATAGCGTCGATGACCCACTCCGACACACTAAAATCCAACTCTCCGACGATGAAGTCACAGATTCTGTAAAGAAGATGTTGAATGAACCGGAGCACCTCTGTGCTCAAACCGGTCTGCTTCCTTACTGCACCACCAACAAACCACCAGCGGTAAGATTTTAACAGCTTATAAAATAGACCTTACAATTTCCTCCAGGAAGAATGGTTATCCTTGCAAAGGAAATTATAATGATAGGTCCTCCACCCAGGGGGGGGGG
>NW_025225754.1:0-2563 GCF_018294505.1 Triticum aestivum | reverse complement strand
CGCAAGCAAGGAACTACACTACATATGCATGGGTATATGTGTAAGGAGGCCATATCGGTGGACTGAACTGCAGAATGCCAGAATAAAAGGGGGATAGCTAGTCCTATCGAAGACTACGCTTCTGGCAGCCTCCGTCTCGCAGCACGTAGAAGAGAGTAGATTGAAGTCCTCCAAGTAGCATCTCCAAGTAGCATCTCCAGTAGCAACGCATAGCATAATCCTACCCGGCGATCCCCTCCTCATATCCCTGAGGGAGAGCGACCACCGGTTGTATCTGGCACTTGGAAGGGTGTGTTTTATTAAGTATCCGGTTCTAGTTGTCATAAGGTCAAGGTACAACTCCAAGTCGTCCTGTTACCGAAGATCACGGCTATTCGAATAGATTAACTTCCCTGCAGGGGTGCACCACATAACCCAACACGCTCGATCCCATTTGGCCGGACACACTTTCATGGGTCATGCCCGGCCTCGGAAGATCAACACGTCGCAGCCCCACCTAGGCTCAACAGAGAGGCCAGCACGCCGGTCTAAACCTAAGCGCACAGGGGTCTGGGCCCATCGCCCATAGCACACCTGCACGTTGCGTACGCGGCCGAAAGCAGAACTAGCCCCCTTAATACAAGAGCAGGCTTACGTTCCAATCCGGCGTGCGCCGCTCCGCCGCTGACGTCTGAAGTGCTTCGGCTGATACCACGACGTCGGGATACCCATAACTACTCCCACGTAGATGGTTAGTGCGTATAGGCTCGTAGCCAGACTCAGATCAAATACCAAGATCTCGTTAAGCGTGTTAAGTATCCGCGAACGCCGAACAGGGCCAGGCCCACCTGTCTCCTAGGTGGTCTCAACCTGCCCTGCCGCTCCGCCACAAAGATCCACACAGAGGGCCGTCGGGACAAAGGTCCTTTCATCCCCCAATCCGTGAATCACTCGCGGGTACTCTTCGAGCTGACCCGACTTTAGTCACCATCTGTATAGTATGTATGTATGTATAGTATATACCCGTGATCACCTCCCGAGTGATCACGGCCCAATATTATAGCAAGGCAGACTGACACGAAGGTAGGGCCAACAATGATAAACTAGCATCCTATACTAAGTATTTAGGATTGCAGGTAAGGTATCAACAGATGTAGCGACAATGTCAGGCTATGCATCAGAATAGGATTAATGAAAGCAGTAACATGCTACACTACTCTAATGCAAGCAGTATAGAGGAGAATAGGCGATATCTGGTGATCAAAGGGGGGGCTTGCCTGGTTGCTCTGGCAAGAGAGAGGGGTCGTCAACTCCGTAGTCGAACTGGGCAGCAGCAGCGTCGGTCTCGGTGTCTAGCGAGAGAAGAGGGGGAAGAAACAATAAATATTTAAGCAAGCAGGCGCATAGCGATGCATGACATGACAAGTATCGGTGCTAGAGGTGCCCTAACGCGGTATGAGGTGATACCGATGAAGGGGGGAAGCATCCGGAAAAGTATCCCCGGTGTTTCGCGTTTTCGGGCAAAGGAGCCGGAGGGGGAAAGTTGCAAGTTCGATAGGTTAGAGGGGTGTGGCGGACGAACGGGTTGCGTATCCGGGTTTGCCTCGTCGTTCTGAGCAACTTTCATGTTGAAAATATTTCAATCCGAGTTACGGATTAAAAGATATGATTTTCTAAAGATTTAAATCATTTTTTGATTTTAATTATTTATTTAAATTCAACATTATCCAAAATAGTGTTTGCTGACGTCATCATGACGTCAGCATGACGTCAGCAGTCAACGTTGACTGTTGACCTGGTCAACCTGACAGGTGGGACCCGCATGCCATACTCTGATTAGGGTTTAACTAATCTAATTATTGTCTAATTATTGTTTAATTAATTTAACACTAGTTAATTAGGTTAATCTAATTATGATTAATTAACTTAATTAATTAATTAATTTAATTATTATTACTTATTTAATTATTTTTATTATTATTATTTTTACTTAATTATTTTTTTAATTCCTTTTTTTTAAACGTTCTGGGCGCTGGGGCCACTTGGTCAGTGGCCCAGGGGGCATAACGGGTGCGGTTACAGGCATGCGCCCGTGCGAGGATACGGGGCAACAGGGGCGTCGGCGGGGAGCAGCGCACGGCGCTGGGTCGCAACGGCCGGAGGCGGCGAGTAGCACTCGGCGCGGCGTCGCGCGGGAAGCAGCGGGGCGGCGGAGGCGAGAGGCTCGAGCGGCAGAGAGCATGCGGGGGAGGCGCGGCCCGGGGCGCGTGGCCAAGGCAGAGCCTTGCCGTTGCCGGAGCTAGGCGTGGCGCGATGGGCGCTGTCAGGAGAGGCCGGAGGAGGCCACGGCGACGGGCGCGCGCGGAGGAGCTCGTCGGGGCAGTCGGGAGCGGCGACTTGCAACAGAGAGGGGGAGAGGGGCACCGGGAGGCGTGGCCCCGAGCGCGGCGAGGGCGGGTGGTGCGGCGACGGAGCCGCGGCGGAGGGGCGCCGGACGTGAGGGCCGCCACGGGCGCGGCTGGCGCAGTTGACCGGCGCGAGCAAGGACGGCAAAACGCCGGCGAGCTAGGGAGAGGCCACGGCC
>NW_025225753.1:14252-14789 GCF_018294505.1 Triticum aestivum | reverse complement strand
AGCACCCCCCGTTTCATATTCATATTCATTTTTAAAAAAATGATAATAAAAAAGTTTAGACTACAATTGTTGTTAAACAACAATTATTACTGTTTTTATAAAAAAATATTATTGTTTCATATTCATATTCATTTTCTAAAAAATTATTACATGCAACAAAAAATAAAAATAAATTACTTATGGCGCACCTCTCGCTGGTGCGCCATTGCTATTTAAAAAAAATTACTAATGGCGCACCCAACGCCGGTGCGCCATTAGTAAGATTACCCCCTAGATAATTCCCTCCCTCGCCAGATCCACTTCCCCCCGCTGCCCCCGCGCCTCTGTCTCCATCGCCTTCACCGCACCCACGCTGCCGCCGCCCCCGCACCTCCGTCTCCGTCGCTGCCCCCAGTCAGCCCCTGCCCTGCCCCCCATCGCCCCCCGCGCCCCCGCGCCATCGCCGGCGCCTCCGTGACCTTGCCGTCGCCGACAGCCTCCCCGCGTCGGCGCCTGCCCTGCCCCGCCTCCCCGCGTCGGCCCCTGCCCTTCGCCGCC
>NW_025225753.1:12736-14140 GCF_018294505.1 Triticum aestivum | reverse complement strand
CCCGCCCCCAAGTCCGAAGCTCCCCGCCTCCCCACCGTCCGCCTCGCCGCCACCCACCGCGCTCCCCACCGTCCGAATTTTTATCATGGAAAATGCTAGGGTTTATTTTGTTAGAATGGGGTCCTTTTTGATTCAGTGCAGCAACATCATAGCCTACATCGTTTGACCTAGCAAATTACTGCATAGAATTTTCAGGCATTTTCAAATTTGTTGTTTAATAGTGAAGACATTTCATCTTTAGTGCAACACACATACAGGTTCAGTAGTGTTTTTAGTTCTGCTGCTTCTCTCACTGAATTTGTATAATAGTACAGCAGCTATATGGCTCTTGCATTTGTTTAGTTTCTGAATGTAGTTCACTGTATATGTGTAGTAGTTCAGCTGATGGCACATTTTGCATTTTTTTTAGTTTTCTGCTTCTTATTCACTATTTTTTTATGCCGAACCTAGAATGAGATGCATGCTCATTCTAGTTAGTAATATGGGACAACATTAGTTTAGTGCAGGAGTAGGACAAGCAAATCTGCTTGAATTTGTTTATTCAAAGTAAATGAACATTTTACTGCTAGTGTACTGATAGTGTAATCTAGCTATTGTACTGATATTTCTGTTTCTTTGAACATTTTACCATAAATAAAAATGATGTACTGCTGCTTTCAGTTAATTCAAATTAGCTAAAACCTTTTACTGTCAAATAGTGCTAATGTTTACTCTATGAAATAAACTACTCCATGTCAAATAAACCTTGCTAGGTGAATCTTGTTTGCATTAGGAGTAGTTGCTGGAAATTTACTGAATTTTGTTTCCAGTAGATGCACTGTATTTCACAGAAAGAGTACTCGAGTACATGGAGTTGATGCACTGAATTTTACTGAATTTTGTTGATGCACTGAGATGGTCTCTGCATCACCACAAAAGTGTAGATACAAAGCCAAATTGCAGTAAATTAAATTGGAACTTTACTGTTTTGGAATTTCCAGTAGCTTAACATTATTGTTATGTGCTTTGCTAAACTATTGATGATTTTTTGTTGGGTGACCTATTAGATCTGGAACGGAAGCTCACATAAGTTGAGGTGATTTTTGTCCATATGAAAGCAGAGGACCATATGGTCTGTGGCCTTTTCATCCATATGAAAGTAGAGGCACATTATGGTGCTAGTTTGCTGGGTTTTGTCTCCGACCATTGTGTCGTGATGAATTTGCAGGTACCCCGAGAGGCCCTTAAGTTTGCCGGAATGTCGATTAACTTCCGTTCCGGCAAATTCGGGTACTCCATATGTCCTATTTTCAGCAAAGGTCATGCTGAAATTTTCCGTGAATTTTAGCATGACTTTGCTAAAAATAGGACATATGGGGTACTTGCGACTAATGCCTGTTATCATGCATGTTTTATGATCTGTTG
>NW_025225753.1:0-12726 GCF_018294505.1 Triticum aestivum | reverse complement strand
AAGGGTATTAATTGGTCTCTTCTGCTGCTTATCAGAGATGGCGGGAAGCAGCCACCGCCGCTCTGCAACACCGCAGTACGAGTTGGATGCTTCTGAGTTCTTCACTATCATACTTGAGACTTCAGTATCATCCATGACGCAGGTATATAAAACGAGAGATCTCCACTTCACCCATCTCATTATGATATCTGTTGTTTGCTACATCACTAATTGTCCCAAACTGCAGAGGCTGCCTGACAGTTTTATGAACATGCTGATGGGTGAAGATCTGCCAAATAATGTGAAGCTGCGACAGGCCGGCAGCGGGTTTCGCAGGCAGTGGGATGTGCAGTTGGTGATCAAGAAGGGCCACATGTACTTGTCTTATGGGTGGGAGAAGTTCTACCGTGCCTACGACCTGCGGCTGGGGTACTTCCTTCTCTTCAGGTACGACGACGCCGCCACCATGCTCATCGTGAAGGTGTTCAACACGACTATGTCCCGCATGCGCTACGGTGCCGATGATGATGCCGGTACGTTCTGCCTGTTCTTATTCCTCTACATTTGGCTTTGTCTCACATCGATTGTTAACGGTCATTGTTGCATTTTGGACAGGTAATGGGTGCAGCAGCAGCGACACTGGCTACAGCCAAAGCAGCAGAGACTATGGCTATAGCGACAGCAGCAGCGATTCTGGCAGCAGCATAGACAACAAGAAGGATGATCCGGACTGGAGTGCGGGAGAAGAGGAGCTGAGTGAGGATGAGGAGCTGCAGGATGACGATGGGCATCAGGCTGAGGATGACCTAGCGCTGGTGGTGGCTGACCAAGGGAAAGAGATGGTGGTGGCTGACCATGGGCAAGAGATGGAGGTGGCTGAGGATGACCTAGCGATGGTCGTGCCTGAAGGTGGCCTCGCGATGGTGGTGGTGCCTGACAATGACCATGCACCGGTGGTGGCGCCGGCGATCCCATAGCTGGGCGACATGACCACGCCAATTGTGGTAGAATACTACATCCCACTGCCTCCACTGCCTCCACCGCCTTGCCTCTCTAGGCGCATCAGGGAGAGGAAGGAGAAGAAGGAGAAGAACAATGCATGAGAACTGAACTTTGTCAGGTATGTCAGATCTCCTATAGGTTAGTTATCCAAAATGATATATATATACTTAGTTACCTATGTTATCTCTAATATGCTTAGTTTCCTATAGGTTAGCTTCATTTTCACCTAAGTTGGCTCTAATATGCTAACTTAGAGCTTATATGCTTAGTTTCCTATAGGTTAGCTCCAAAATAACTTATGTTAGCACAAAATGATCAAGTTTACATAATAAGCTTATAGTCTTTTTCTTATTCTTCTTCTTTTCCAAAATGACATAGGTTAGCTCCATTTTACCTAAGTTGGCTCTAATATACTAACTTAGAGCTTATATGCTTAGTTTCCTATTGGTTAGCTCCAAAATAACTTATGTTAGCACAAAATGATCAAGTTTACATAATAAGCTTATAGTCTTCTTCTTATTCTTCTTCATTTCCAAAATTCTTCTTATTCTTCTTCTAGTGTTCTTCTTCTTCTAGTATTCTTCTAGTCTTCTTCTTTTTATTCTTCTAACTTCTTGTTTATCATTTTGCAGATTTGATTTAATTCACGAAAGCTTGCATGGATGGAGTGCTTCTTTTCCATTTGTGTTTTTATTTTGTATCAGTGTGAAACTTTTGTGAATTGATGGATAACGGTGTTGGATGAACAATGTGAAACTTTTGTAATATGTAACGATGGAACTATGTGTTGGCTATGTATGTATATATGATGGAACTTGTGTGTTGGCTATTTATGTATATATGATGGAACTTGTGTGTTGGCTATGATTGTTATATGGATGCTTGTTGTATATATATGTGTTGGATATCTCATAGGTGAAATAGTGACCTGAGATTAAGAAAAAAAATTAAAAAAAATTGTTACTAATGGCGCACTACCATGTGATGCACCATTAGTATAGAATAAACTAGTGGCGCACTGTGGGAAAAACTAATGGCGCACTGCTTGTTGCTCCATTAGTATACCAGATACTAATGGCGCGTGGTGCACCATTAGTAAAAAATACTAGTGGCGTGCTACTAATGGCGCACTGGCAATGCGCCATTAGTAGGCAAAATCAGTGCGCCATTAGTAGGCCTTTTCCTAGTAGTGTGAATAAGACACGTGTTCCTGTTTCTAGAACATACAATATCTGTCTATCACACCATGTTCTTACATCAAATTACTACTGTTGTGTAACCTGCAACAATCACTTATCATAAGACACGTTTGACTTCGGAGTGTGATATAGGTTACATCTCACATTCTTTTCTAGCTTGTACTACTAATTTGTTGAAATGGCACTTATGACAAGACAGTTTTAACTTGGTAGAGTGATATTCGTGCATCTTTCATATGGTGTCTAGCTTTCATTCCTCCTAATTTGTTGAAATGCCTTCTCCTTAGTTTACACATCATAAGCTGTGAATATGCAATGCTGTGAATATGCAATGGCACTAATGATGAGAGACCTCTAACATGGTAGTGTGATGTTGTTTGCATCTTGCATATGATTTATTTCTTGTACTGCTTCACATTTATTTAAACACCATTTATGATGAGACACTCTTAACTTGGCAGAGCGATATTTGTAGCATCTTTCATATGGTGTCTACCTTCCATTGCATTGCTTCTAATTTGGTGAAATGTCTTCTTCTTAGTTTACACATCATAGTTCTGGTTATCTCTTCCGTCCTATTTTTCATACATATTACATCCTCCTATCATGTGGTTGTCTAATATCAAAGTTCAGTTCGTCTGCATCACACATGAATTTGTTCTGAAAAACTAAATTGTTATTCATTTTTCTTGTCGGCTTGGCTTAACATGGCACAGAGAAAGATAAAGAAACACATAATGACAGGGAATAAAAGCGGATGAATCCTACAGATTCTGTTGGTACTGATGGTGCAATAGAAGGTGAAAGTCCCGCGGAAAATTCTACAAACATGACATCCCATGCTACACGAGCTGCAAAAAGAGCCAAACAGAAACAAATAGCTTCCACCAAACAAGCAGAGACAGCCCTAGTTCTTGAAAAACTTACCACAGTACTACCAGTTGGACGACATACTCGTGCGTCAACTGAGCTAACAGCACGTTCCCAAGCTCCCTGGCCACCTGACACTACTTCCCAAGCACTCTTGACACAAGACGAGTTGGCAATATCAGATGAACCTTGTGAGCTTCAACAGCAAGAAGGTAGTTGCTGGAGTCAAGTTACAGTTGCATGCTTCTTTATATGTAGTCTCACAGTTTGATGTACACTAACACTTCCTATGTTCGTTGTTGGACTAGCACCTAGGTGCAAGAGGAAACAAACATCAGGGATAATGCTCGATAGGTTAACTAAATCTAGAGGAGGAAGAATGGAGATCCGTTTTGAGGCAGGTTTAAAAAGGCCACGTGATGCTACAGAGTTAGCCAAGTTAGTATCAGAGGCAGCGGTTGCAGTTAGGTGTCATGTACGTATCCTCCCAACATGGATTCAGTACAGGAATGACAAAGACGAAACCCAGTTCAACACCTTCCTCGACCATTTATCTGTAAGTATGGTTATGTATGGAAACTAGTAATATCATCTTGCTCTGTCCCATACTTTCTAGGTTGCTGATAATGAGACTCCCATAATTTTCAACAGATGAGGTTCAAGTTGGATAGCCAAGATGATGCAACCAGACAAGCTTTCACCCATGTTTTCAAGTCTGCTCTGCGACAGTATCGGTATAACTTGAGGAAAACTCACTTTGAAGGCAAGGCTAATAGTGAACTTTCCCAAACATCTTCAGTGGAAAATATATCGTATGAAGACTGGAGGGGCCTTGTTAAACACTGGTCTGATCCGAAGTATCAGGTACATTATACATATGTGATCAGATCACATGTTGAAGTCCTATTGACGCATGTGCCACACAAACCATCTTCTTGTAGGTGAACTGTTCAAAGAACAAGGCCAACCGTACGAAAGTGAAATTCGAATAGACGACGGGATCTCGTAGCTATATTGCACACTACGAGGCTCTTGTAATTAGCTGTTGTTTCACTCTTTTCGCTGTACCATATTATCATATCTATATTGACTTGTTCGAAATGCTTAGGAAAGCCCGCAAGGACTAAAAAGTACCTGAACCAAATGTTGTGGAAATCTTCAAGGACTGTCACACCAACAAGAAGAAGGGCATGACTACACCAGTCAAAGCCGTTGTTGTAAGTCCTTAATCCTCATGCCTTTTAAATACTACTTACTCTGACTTGTGCCTTGAACTGCATGCTTTGCAGCCAATGTCTATTACTCTTTTCAATTTTATACACAATTGTCTTAGCGTATCATTGCACCTTACAAGGTTTAAAAGGGAGGAGTGATGTTCCTTTGATCTTGACCCGTAATCTAGTTCCGCGTAGGACTTGCCCACACAACGTTATAATTGCCTGTTTGTCTGTTCTCAGTTGTTTTGTGATATGAATGATGTCATACTATGCTTACCGTATTATAAACTTCGTCTCTTTATCCTTAGCCCTCAATACAATGTGAAGAAATAGACAATACATTAGTGATGGTACATGGTCATATGTTTGGAGCCTTGTTTTATTATGTACTTTGCAATAAAATACAACTAATATTTTATATGGGTTCACCAGAATAAGTTCAGTATATAGATCAAAGCTATTTTGTTTGGTTTTGCTGCCTCCTTAATATCTTCTGTTATGGTACTACTAATGTAAAACCTCAACTTTTCAGCGAGCTATGGAAAAAAATGGTGGAACAGCCACCTTTTGAAGGTGGCGAGACAACTATAATCGCAATGTCAGCTCTTGCTGCAGTGGGTCAGTACATGTCCACTAACAGTGCCAAAAGCACGTTCCTGCGTAATACTGGGTTGGTTGTTAAGGCAATATCGTCCAAACTGCCTCATGATCAAGATATGCAAGCTCAAAGCAATGTTGTATCTGCGCTCCAGACACAAGTCCAATCCCTAACAGAGGCCCTTTGTGGAACAAGGAGAAACATTGCTCAATGTCGTCAAGATATGCATGGTTTTGAAACCAGACTATCAGACATTTGCTATGTTATTCAGGAGCCTAGGGGAAATGAAGGCGAGGGTTATGGTGCTCCATCGGACAATACAGCATGAAAACATAACAGTCAGGTCAAATGAACCGAGCTTCTGAACTTCTGGTGGTGCATTTATCTGCTAGACTGTTAAGTTTTATGCCAACCTTCCTTTTGTTATATAGTTGTAATTTGTTTTGGTGCGATACAAAATTTATTCTTAACGTGCAGCCACCGGCTAAAGAAAACAACAAGCCATTTTTGTATAGTGTAGGGTGTTCCCTATATTTGCACTGGTGGCGATCTTTGATGCCGAGTGGATGTAATCTGTGCAATCGCCTTAATAGCCTAGCGTTAGTTTCGGCCTTATTAATTTCCTAGTCTTCTTTTTCCCTGGTTTGCTAGTGGCCGCAACTACCCATGGGCCACATACGGGCCATAGGATCCATGGGTATCCTATGGGCCGTCGATAAATGGGCATGTAATCGGTGGGCCTCGGGCCGTCAATAAATGGGCGTGTAATCGGTGGGCCTCGGGCCATCGGATAAATGGGTCTACATGGGCCGTAATCGGGCGTAATTGATATCGGCCCAACACGGTAACGGGCCATTAACAGGCCGTAGGACTGCAAAAGCTTAATTCTGTCACAGGCATAACGGGTCGTTAATGGGCCAGAATATAGGACGGGCTGGCCAGAAACGGGCCGACTCTTGCCATTGGCCGAATTTGGCCCATTAGGGTAACAGGCCAGTAATGGGCCGACTCTTGCCATGGGCCGAATTTGGCCCATTAGGGGAACAGGCCAGTAACGGGCCGGAAATAATCGAGGACCGAAATGAAGACCAAGAACGTATGGGCCGTCAATAGGCCGAAAGCTAACACGGGCTGGAAACGGCCCATTTAAATCACGGGCCGTTAACGGGTACGAAGAAAATTACTGTTCATTATGGGCTAGAGTCACCGTGGGCCTGTAAAGGGCCGAAAGATACGAAGGCCTCATATGGGCCGAAAGACGTCGTGGGCCATACATGGGCCAAAAGTGAAATGGGCTGGTGTTATATTCGACGGCACACATGACGTTGTTGGGCCGATTTCCTTTAGTACCTAACGGGTTGTGAGTTAACGGGCCGTAAAATGGGCTATTTGCGAAGAGACCGTTAACGGGCTTTTCATGGGCCAACCCGTTAACTTTTGACCAAGTCAAATGGGCCGTCTTTGTAAGCTAAATGGGCCAGTGATGGGCCGTGGCACGTGTCGACATATCATAGGCGCCTATCTGACCCACTGACGAGCTGACACGTGTTTCGTCCGGCCAATAAGAATTTTACACGTGGAAATTTCCCATTGGTCGGGGCTGTTAACGGGTTATCGGATCCAAAACCCGACCGGATAGCTTAATGGCGTTCTGTTACGGTGGATGCCACGTGTCGGTCACCCTTGACGAAAGCACTTCTGTGACGCACGATCTATCGTCATGAAAGTGGACACTTCCGTGATGATAATTTTGGTAATGTCATGGAACACTTCTACGACAGCACAGGTATGACTATCTTGATTCTGTCATAAATTTTTCATGGATGTACATGCATGACAAAAAACGCGACCTACTGTGACAAACACGTATCATCGCGGAAGTGTATTTTTTTGTAGTGAGAGCATCAGGTATGAAAAAGCTGAAGTGATGGGTCCCAGTGAGATGATGCCTGCGGTGGAACCTAGTGGTTTCCAAAGCAACTGCTTCGTACAATTCTACCTAGGTGAAGTATGGAGCAGCACCATACAGCTGCCTCCATTGCTCTTGACCTTAGCCACCCACATAACCTGCAAAGCATTCTACTAGAGTAGCTTTAAAAGGAAAACTTGACCGTCCAAAGCAATGTGTGCACGGCTGTCAACTGCTCGTTCTTGTCTCGTTGCCATGGTGGTGTCAGGCCAAATCCAATGCACGACTTCAAACACACGACTTCAAACATACGTATGTTTTATTCGGATTTCGTCTGTTTGAGGACTGCCTACCTCAGCTTGCTTGTGATGGATGGTGCAGAGTCCACAGGAGTAGAGGATGGGAGCTGACCGGGCAGCAGCGAGAACCACGCAAAGTAGTCCTTTCCAACTGGGTTCATTGGTTGGGCCATCAATATGATACGATACGATACGCGGCAGAGCACTTTTGCATGGAAACGACAGAGCATTTTAGAGCATGTACAACGCTCCACGTTCGACCAGTGCCCCAGCACACCACATCAGCTTAAATGCTCCACCTCATCCCAACGTGCTGCTTGCAGAGTGAAACGGGATCCTGCAGAGAAACCTGCTTCTTGACTGACAAAAGCCATGTTACAAGGTAAAAGCAAGAGGAAGATGAGCTCAGGTATACGAAGACAACTCACAGGAGAGAGCATCAGGTGTGAAAAAGCTGAAGTGATGGGTCCTAGTGAGATGATGCCTACGGTGGAACCTAGTGGTTTTCCAAGTAGCTGCTTCGTACAATTCTGCCTAGGTGGGGTATGGAGCAGCACAATACAGCTGCCCCAATTGCTCTTGCCCTTAGCCACACACATAACCTGCAAGGCATTCTAGTAGAGTAGCTTTAAAAGGAAAACTTGACCCTCCAAAGCAATGTGTGCACGGCCGTCAACTGCTCGTGCTTGTCTCGTAGCCATGGTGGTATCAGGCCAACTCCAATGCACGACTTCAAACACACAACTTCAAACACACGTCTGTTTTATTCGGATTTCGTCTGTTTGATGACTGCCTACCTCAGCTTGCTTGTGATGGATGGTGCACAGTCCACAGGAGTAGAGGATGGGAGCTGACCGGGCGCCAGCGAGAACCACGCAAAGTAGTCCTTTCCAACTGGGTTCATTGGTTGGGCCATCAATACGATACGACACGTGGCAGAGCATTATTGCATGGAAACGGCGGAGCATTTTAGCCACCCACATACTACCTCCGTCCTAGTTTATAAGCCCCCTTGTATTTTGTGCCAAATTTTGACTAGAGATTTAATTAACAAAATATTAATGCATGTTGCCAAAAATTATATCATTGGATTCGTATTTGAAGATAGTTTTCAATTATATTATTTTTTATGACATGCATTAATATTTTGTTAGTTAAATTTAAGATCATAATTTGACACAGAGTACAACAGAGGCAGTAACCTGCAAAGCATTCTACTACAAGAGTAGCTTTTTTTAAACTTGACCTCCAAAGCAATGAGTGCACGGCTGTGAACTGCACGGTGTCATCCAATTCCAACGCACGACCTCGAACAAACGTCTGTTTTGTTTGGATTTCGTCCATTTGGGGCGATAAAATGAAGGCCGGTGTCCGGTTTGGCCTGTCCGCCCGACGATGCAGCCAACGTGCGGCCACATCGCATTTTGCCCGGACTGAGATGAAAAAAAAGACCAACCACGCATTTAAAAACATATAAATAAACTTAATTAATCAGTTTTAAAATATTTAAACCGTTTAAACAAGCTTCGGCCCGCACATAAAACTTAACTTGAAACTTTAAAAACATATAAAAACTATATGTTGTCGATGACGTGGCCGTCGTCAATGCCGTCGCCGTCTTCAGGCGCCGTCGTACTCTTTGTCGTCGTCCCTGGTGAGGTCGATGTACGGCAATGGCTGCCAGAGGTGGGCAGACGGCCCCTGCGGTGGCTACATGGCCGGAGGCGCCTACACGACCTCGTCCCGTGGAGGTGACGGCGACCACGCCTCGGCACCCACCCACGAGGGTGGCACCGAGACGAACTCTGGCGTCCACGGCATCATGTTCGTCCAGGACCACGTCTGCCCACCATTGCCGCGAAGTGCAGCTCAACGACGACGGCCTCCACGTCCTCCTCCTTGACCACTATCTCCTCCTTGACGACGGCGGCCTCCTGCAGCTCCGGGGGGAAGGCGACGTCGCTCGCGGCGGAGAGGGCCATCATCACCTAAAGGTCGTGCCACTGGGCCCTCGTCATTGTCGTGGACGGACTCCTGCATGACCCGCCGCACGAGTTCCTCCTCCTCCTCGGCGGTCATGGGAGGTGGCGATGGCGGGGACGGGGACGGGGATGCCGTTGGGTTTGAGCCCGCGGATCCAAGCATGGTCGTGCGCCAATGTCACGCTCGATCCAGGACTGGCGAAGTACGATGCCAGCCGCAGGTAGTGCTCATCACGGAACTAGGTGTCCCATAACGGCGAGTCAAAGGCATACCTGGCATCGTCGAGTACGTTGGGGGCAGG
This sequence comes from Triticum aestivum, assembly GCF_018294505.1. Classification (NCBI taxonomy): domain Eukaryota; kingdom Viridiplantae; phylum Streptophyta; class Magnoliopsida; order Poales; family Poaceae; genus Triticum; species Triticum aestivum. Next base: position 3,369 of record NW_025225753.1, on the reverse strand, counting down.
AGGGCGCGGCGGTGCTGGGTTTCCTCGTGACGGGCTCGGGCGCCGACTGGGACCGGCGGGATGGGCAGGCGGTCGGCTGACAAATGCCAGTTGTTGGGGAGGTGGACGTCGCTCGACGGCAGCGCATCCCCGTCTCCCAGTACCGCTTGCAGATGTCAGCCTTCACATACAACCAGTTCCAAGGGTTGGCCGCCGGCGGGGCAATGAAGAACGGTGGCGGAGGAGGGGTGGAAGGGTGGAGTGGCTGCAGCGACGGCCGGAGGATAACCCAGCCTCATGGTCGTGCTTCCCCTTACGACGGCCGATCCAATGCCACCCCATTGCTGACGGTGGAGGCGAGGAGCAGGTGGATCTCCGGCGGCCGGTGGCTAGGGTTTGACCGTGTTGGGCTTCGAGGTGGTAGCAGTGGCTGGAGTGAAAGTGTGGACTGGCCGGTCCACGGCTTCTATATTAAAAAGGACGAGGCCTCATGTGGCTAGGAGCCCGACATACGGGCCGTCCACGCATGTGCAGTTAATTGGGGCGGTGGGAGGTAGGTGGACAGCCGCCACGCGGTCCCAAGGCAGACAAGGTTGATGTCCGTATGGACGCAAACCGGACGTAATTTTGCATTGAAAATAGGGCGGACTGGACATCAAATGGACAAAAAATGCAGATGTGGTCATGTGTCGAGCCGTGGTGTCTATCCGTTTGGTAGTTTGGATTAAAACTGACACAGACGGATCAGATGAGGTGTGCGTTGGAGTTGGCCTCACAGCCTGTGAAATCGAGGCGAGGCGATGCATGCATGCATGCTACTACTACTTGTTGGTGCCGTTCGTTGAGAAAAATCATCGTCAAGCCAAACGACACCCAAATGCCATTGTTTTTTCGCGGCCCAAGTGCCATGCGTTTGGAGCAGCACCGCGTGGCGGTCGTCCTCTTCTTGGGCGGTGGTGTGGCGTAAGAGCATCTACAATGAGACTTTGCAAATCCGATGCCTCGAACGTCTGCGATTGCGTTCGGGTGTGTGCAGATAACGACTGGGCACTTTCTAAATTCGCCCCTTCATATGCGTGTATCTTATATCCGGCACCTTATATTCATATAAATTCATGCAAATGTAGTAATCACCAAGCTATCAAAATTGACAGAAAACAGATATATAAACCGATACCAAACGGGCATAATCACATATAACATCACCAAAAGATCACCAAACGGGCATAGTTCACATAGTTCAACGATCCGACACGTTGTAACTACATGCTAGAACTAGATTATATAAAAGGAGAGGGCGAGATACACCACTTCCTCGCCGGCCCTTTGCCATTCCGGTCAGCGGCGCTGTTGTAGGCGTCCGCAGCAGGAGATGGGTCAACGTCGGAGCCGTTGGAGTCAGACCCATCGGTAGAGGAGATGACGATGTAGCCTTGCAAGCACCAGACAACGCGGTCTTGCTTGCGCTTGAGCTTGGCCACCCTCGCCGCCTCCCGCTCGGATTGCTCAATGCCGAGCCAGAGCTGCTTCGCGTTGATCCTCCGGAGCTGTCGGGCATCCGCCTCCGCCATGGTAAGTGAGCGACGGTACACCCACGAGAGGAGCTGCTCCTCCTTATCGGGCACTGGCATCACGCGACGACGGAGGGAGGACTGCATAGCCACGTCGGACCATCTCCCTTGCCCTCTGCCTCTCGCGGCGGGTAGCGCGTGCCTCCGGCTGTGGAGTCCGCATCCGTGGCGCCGGCGGAGCGGGCACTAGAACCCACCGCTGCCCACGTAGAGCAGCGGCCAAAGGTGGAGGAGGTCGTCGGGCGGGCGGAGCAGATTGGGAAGCCCGCACAGATCCGGGCGCAAGGCAGGAAGGGCTGACGCCGGCTCGGTGTTGCCGCGACGAGCGATAGGAGGCGTTGCATCAGACCCAGAGCTGCCGCCCTTATCGACCCGCGAGCGCTCGAGCGCGATATGGAGCGCCATCTCGTACTCTTCTTCGGAGCTGCCGTCGAGTGGTTGTGGGTGCTTGACTTGCTCGCCGGCGCCAGGGATTGGACGAATTGGGGAAAGGGGATCGTCAGGGAGCGAAGCGGGGTAGAGTGAAGTGAGCTAGGGTTTACTCCGAAGGGGGATTTTGTGGGGTCGGGTGGGCCATTGGTGGGCCGGGCTGACATGGCAGACGCGCCCGGGCTGCGTCATATCCGCCCTATATTTGGACTGGATAGAGGAGGAGGAGGCCGGAGCTGCAGCTGCCACCCATGTACCCGGAGTCGGGCACGGAGGTTGTCGACATCTCTGACGAGGAGTATCTACGTAGTACTTAAGTTTTTTAGTTTGCATCTTTTTGTATGGATTTGAGAATCTAGTATGAGATATCCGGATACAGTTGTGTTAATTTGAGGAGTGCCAGGTCACTATCCGCGGAGACGCCCGGACGTGTCCGCGGCCGTTTGTGGGATCATATTTGTCATATGCGGTAGTAGATGCTCTAACTATGAAGAGAAAATTGTAGACATGCCACCTGCATGTAACGAAAAGGGAAAGAGAGCAGGCAATAGTTAGTGAATGCGAAGAACTTCTTTTTCTTTAACTTGTTCTTGTTAAGTGAACAATTGAGAGACATTTGAGAAAAGAGAAATCTTTAAAGTTGTTAGAAAAGATGTTAAATGCAGGATTTTCTCCTACAAATTTGACTACTCTTTTTTAGGGGGGTGGGGGATTTGACTGCTCTAATATCCTTTTTTGTCAATGCCAAGGCTCGAAAAGGGCGGCTAAGGAAACATTTTTTGGCGCGAAAAGAAGTGGGCTTCACCGCCTTCGTTGTCCTCATTGCCTCGGTTTTCGCGGAAATCAATGCCAAGGCTACCGCGCTGTCCCGCCCGCTCCACCCACGCGGCACACAGTAGCAACCCTCTCACGCCATCCGCTGCTATAAAAGCCGCCCTCGCTCGCCGGTGAACGCACAAGGCCTCGCCACCGACACCCCTCTCTCCCCCTCTCGCCGCCGACGCCTCCGACGCTCCTCTCTCCCAGCCGACGGCAATGTTCGAGCGCTTCCTAAGCAACGGTGCAGCGGCGAACGGCTTCGACCGTTGCCATCTGCACGAGGACAAGGCGCGCCTCCTCTACGAGGCCGACTACCCGGCGCCACCAGACATGCGGGTGCCGGGCTCGTGTAGGCTGAGCGCCGGTGGCATCCCGGTGCCTCCGGCGCCCACCAGTGCTGATCGGCGCGCCAAGATAGTGCGCATCTGGTCATCGCTACCGGAGCAAGCGCGGAATGAGCCGAGGTACGCCCCCGACAGCCACACACTGTGGACGATGTATTTTGACCGCCGCCACACCGACCAGCTCGCCTCCACGAACGACGTCGAGCCCCGAGGCCACCTCAACTCCG
>NW_025225752.1:0-15966 GCF_018294505.1 Triticum aestivum | reverse complement strand
CAGGAGGCATAAAAATCGCCCCCTGGGGGCGAGCCGGCGATACAATCAGCGCTGGGGGCGGTTGGGCATCCAGCCGTCGCCCCCGGGCGCCGATATTGGCCTAGTTTTCGGCCCATTTTCGGCGAATAAAGGGCCCATATGGGCGAGAATAGGCCCATACTCGGCGTGGTTCGTCGTGGCTCGGTGTTCAATTATCAACACAAATATTTTTTATCACATAGTTCATCACAGAAAATTAAATTGTTCAACAAAATAGTGCAACAACAAATAGTGCAATACAAATTATATAGTTCAACAAATAAAAACTCATATTTCATCACACGTCGCGCCCGACGTCGCCCTTGAGCCTCCATAGGTGCTTCACCAGATCTTGCTGCAGTTGATGATGCACCTGTGGGTCTCGGATCTCCTGACTCATACTGAGGTAGGTAGTCCAGGTTGCCGGTAGCTGGTGATCAACTTGAGCTATAGAGGACCCTGCCTGTATTATGGTTCAGTGTCAAACACTGGCTCTTCTTGCTTGCTCTCGATGATCATGTTGTGCAAGATGACACAGCAAGTCATGATCTCCCACATTTGATCTTTCGACCAGGTCTGAGCAGGGTACCGGACAACAGCAAATCGAGATTGGAGCACACCAAATGCCCGCTCGACATCCTTCGGGCAAGCCTCCTGCACCTTGGCAAAGTGGGACTTCTTGCCTCCTGGCACAGCGTTTGAAACAATCTTCACAAATGTAGACCATCTCGGATATATGCCATCAGCTAGGTAGTACCCCTTGTTGTAGTGCCGCCCATTGACCTCAAAGTTCACCGGAGGAGAATGACCTTCAATAAGCTTGGCAAAGACAGGGGAGCACTGCAGCACGTTGATGTCATTGTGAGTTCCTGGCATACCAAAGAAGGAGTGCCAAATCCAGAGGTCCTGTGTGGCCACCGCCTCAAGTACCACACTGCAACCGCCTTTGCCGCCTTTGTACATAACCTGCCAAGCAAATGGGCAGTTCTTCCATTTCCAATGCATGCAGTCGATGCTTCCAAGCATCCCAGGAAATCCTCTTGCTGCATTCTGTGCTAGGATCCGAGCAATGTCTTCCGCATTGTGTGTTCTCAAGTATTGCGGTCCAAACACTGCCACCACTGCCCGACAGAACTTGTAGAAACACTCAATGGTGGTGGACTCGGCCATGCGCCCATAGTCGTCGAGTGAATCACCGGGAGCTCTGTATGCAAGCATCCTCATCGATGTCGTGCACTTCTGGATCGAGGTGAATCCAAGTTTGCCGGTGAAATCCATCTTGCACTTGAAGTAGCTGTCGAAATCCCGGATGGAATTCATAATCCTGAGGAAGAGCTTTCGGCTCATCCGATAACGGCGCCGAAATGTTTTGTCGCCGTGAAGTGGAGCATCGGCGAAGTAGTCGGAGTAGAGCATGCAGTAGCCTTCGAGACGATGCCAGTTCTTTGCTTTCATCCGCCCCGGCGCCGAGCCACCTCGCCACGGCTTTTCATTGCTCGCCAACAGCTGGGCGAGGGCGGCGAGCACCATGAGATGCTCATCTTCCTGGACGTCGGCCTCGGCTTCCTCCTCCAGCAGCGCGGCGAGCGCTTCCTCGTCGTCCGAGTCCATCACCGAGACAGGAAAATCGCCGAACACCTCGCACCCGGTGGTCGTGTGCCCGCCGCTAAACTGCCCCTCCGCGGCCGGAAACGGCGGCAAAAACGCCGAACTGATGGTGGAGGGGCTGTCTCGGTGAACCTCTGCTCTTTTTCCAGCGGGGATTGGCTATCTAGCGGTGAAGGGCGGTGGGCGGCGCCAGGATACAGCTAGTGGCGGCCGAGGGCGCGGGGGGTGGGAGGCGAGTCACGGAAGAAAAACTTGACTTTTCACCTGACGGTGTGGGCCAGCCGCACTTTTCCTTGCGCCGGAGCCCTCGAGCGCCCCCCAGTGCGCCGGGTTCGCCTTCGATCGCCGGGCCCAAAAACGGCTCGAACCGGCGGATTTCGGCGTTCTGGGGCGCGACTGGGGCGTTTTTTCGGCGCCGCCGCCGAAAAAGTGGCCTGGGGGGCCTGTTGGGTGTGCGGCTGGAGATGCTCATGATGACTTGATAGCAATAGGTACGCATAGGAGCCGACAGCATGTGTCGGTGCCCGAGTGGCCGGTGTTGCGTCATCTTGGAGAGGAGCACATGTAGTCATTGCCCCAGGGATGTACCCGATCTAGATGTACCTCGTTAACAAATATCGTGCCTTGGTGTCGTCTCTGATCTTGTATGACGATTCTTTTCTAACATCCTCCCCAACACAGATGACCCTTCTAGGGTGGCGCGGGTAGACGTATCAGAGTTTTTGAAGTGCGCAACATAGGAGCTCTTTACGTTCACGGCGTTCGGGTCCGAGGTGGACTGCGGCCATCAAGGTGGAGAGGAAGGCAAGAGAGAGGACATGTGCAAGTAGGAGGGCCAAAAATTATAAGCGATGACATTTTGGGGGTTTATGTGCAAAAGTTGTCACATGATATATAGTAGTCAACCTGCCATCTGTGCAAATCAAAGATGATGCGGCCTAGATAGGACTGCATGTAACATAGTTGGCAAATTTTAGGACCCAGATTTGCATCTTATATATCTAAGAAGTTCATTTCCACTAACTTATTTATCTCAATATGCAAGCATGCCATATGACCATAAAATTATGGATGGGATAAGACCCACCTCATCATGCAACCATGCATAGGAACATATTCTTCATTCTACTTTTTTAGCTTATGTTCAATAAATATTTTACAACTATGTAATAAGTCATATGTATTTTCAGTTTGATTCACGTGATAATAATCTAAATATTATTTTCACACAATCAAATCTAATTGAAATATATTGCACTCGATTCTCGCAGCAACGCGTGGGGTATCATCTAGTTTTCATAGTATTAGGACTAACTTGATACCCCTCTAATACTTTTAGGACTTCTGGTGTATTTTTACTCTTAAAAAATATTCCTCTATTTCAAAAACATACCAGTCACATTTTTAGACTATGTAAAAAAAATGTTCACGTATTTGTTTTTACAAAACTTGTATGATTCTTAAAAAAAATGTGTATATTTAGAAATGGTCTAACCCTTAAAAGATGTTTGCACGTGTTAAAAACTTATTTCTAGTATTTAGTAAAAATATGCAATGTGTATTAAAAATGTCACTGTGTACTAAACAATTATTCAATGTGCATTTGACAAATGTTCAACGTGTATTTCAGAAAGTTTTCAATGTGTACTTGAAAACTGTTCAATGTGGATGCAAAAAGTGTTCAGTGTATATTTGGAAAAAGTCAGAGTATATTTGGAAAATAGAAAAGGGAAAAAGAAAAAATCGATATATAGAAAATACACAGGAAATAAAACTGTGCAGAAGCTTGGTAAACTTGTCCACGGTCCACCAAAAAAACCACCGTCTCAAAAGGTCGCTAAGCTCTCGCGGGCTCACATAGGAAGGTCGGTCCGTTAATTCGGAAGGTTGGTGGCCCAGATCCCCACTCGGAAGGTTGGCGACTGGACCAGCTCCCCACTCGCAATGGCTTCCAGTAAGCCCGTGCGCTTCCTGTGGCAGGCTGCCACGCACGCTTCCCGATCTGCAAATTCCCCCGCCACAGCACCTACTTTCTACTGCCGCTGCCGTCGATCTCCGCCTCCGCCACAGCACCTTCCTCCTCTTCCTTTCTTCTCGAGGCTCGCCATGATTCACCGACCAATCCATCGTTCGCTGCTCGTACTGAGGACTAAATGGTATGCACAAACTTCTCATGTCAAATAGCTTGTGGTATCCCTGCTGATGCATCTGGTCTGGGAGAACTTAAAACTAAAAGAGCTTGTGGTTCCTAACTGATCCGTGTTAGTTAGTCCAGAGCATTTTGGAACATGCTGTTAATTCCAGTCACAATGACTAGTAAAATACCCGAGTTAGTTGATCTCAAAACATACCTGCATTACATTGGATAAACTGAACATTCTAGTGAACAAATTCACTTCAGCTGTTTCTAGCATTTTAGAACATGCTGTTAATTTCTATCACAATGACTAGAAACAGACCTACATTAGTTGATCTATAAACAGACCTGCATTACATAGAGAAAACTGAACATTCCAACGAATAAGTTCAGTCCAGCTGCTGTAGAACTACAAGTATTTTGCAGGTAAAATTAACTTGACACAAGGGGCATCAGATTGTCGTAATTTGAGAAGATACAATTATACAACAAACATATCATTTGCTTTACATAGGCAAATCTCCTGTACTGCTCATAATCTAATTGCCTGTCTTGTCAGGATTGTCTCATTTCACCTGGGGCCTGATAGATGTGAGGCTAGAGGTGCAGCCGAAGATGTCGCATTTGCAGCAATGCCAAAATTCACTTGGTTTTTTGCAACAAAGTTATGATCTATATTTCTCTCTGCATCCATGGGACCTTCCAAGACCTTGACTACCTCAGACATTTTAGGCCTTCTTTTGCAATCAATCTGCAAACACCACATTGCTAGCTTCATCATCCGAATTACATCTTGCTCTTGTGCTTGCATGTCAATACTGTTCTTGTCAATCAAATCTACCAACTGACCGTTCTTTACCTTTTCTTCCAGTAGGGTAATAAGATGGATGCTCTCTTCAGACCGGGAAGTGTCAAGGTTCTTTCTTCCACTGACCATCTCCATGACGACCACGCCAAAGCTATAGACATCAGCCTTCTCTGTAATTTGTGATGTCAACCATTCAGGAGCTAAATATCCAGGTGTGCTCTCATTCTAGTAACCACTTGGCTTATTTCCCTATCAATGATCTTACATAGACCAAAATCAGAAAGTTTGGCATTGAAGTTGTCATCCATGAGGATATTTTGTGGTTTGACATCCAAATGAGCAATCCTCTGCATGCAGTCCTCATGAAGATAAGCGAGACCCTTAGCTATGTTAATAATAATTTTGGATCTTACCTTCCATTCTAGTGGAGGAGCAGTATTGTCATGTCGACCATAGATCCACTTGTCCAAGGATCCTTATATTCGTTGATTATCTGATGTGAATGTGATTCATCACATTATATTCGTTGATGGTTCATCTTACAACACAAACGCTAATTGAGTAGTAGAAAACTAAATGTGATATCAACTTGGCTTCAAATTCTAAGAGTGGCCCAGTGCCTGCACTGCATAGTTGTACATTCTCTAACTTCGGTTCGTCGTCCCGCATGTGAATTTAGCAAATGGCTTCGGAGGTATCATTGGACTTATCAAGTTCCTTTATCAGCTCCAGTTCTTTCACCCTACACGATTACCTTCTCATATGCTCATTTTGGTTCTCAAACCATCGATCCGTCATCTAGGTTCCTCATCCTATTCACCATTCCCAACACAAGCATGCCATAGGTGTAGGCATCTAACTTGTAGGATATTGATTCAATATTATACAGCTTGAGCAGTTCAAAGCTGTATTTTCCATCTTTTTAGACATATAAGAATTCGATGTACATCACTATCTCTTCTCCCTCTGGTCACTATTTAATAGTAGGACTCTCATTGTGCAGATAAAAATTCTTCAAAGAACTCTGAATTTTTTAGCAGTCCCCACAAAATGTGTCAAATTTCTGAAACAGAAGTTCTACTGTTACGGAAGTGTATGTAAAGTCCATTTCCTGCCCTCTTCTCAAAAGAAGAAATTTAGTTAGATCTGCATGATGGCCAATCCAGATAAAACTGGATTATTATGTAGGAACTGTGAAGCAACAAAGGGAGCTTATAGACTGATAAAGGAACTTCCTGCCTTTCCGAACTTACTGGATTAGTGTTAGCAGAAATTGCACAGCTGGTTGATATTAAACGTTTGGTGTTTATTAGTCCCTTGAGTTCCCAAATTTCTTTCGTACGGTGCATTCCTCTGCTTTCTTTGCACGTGTGAAAATTTGAACATGCTATTAATTTCAACTACAATAACAACATATTTTGTGTTCAAGGGAGAAACTGGACAAAATACTGCAGCTGCTTGGAATCTGCTCAAGAACTTGGCATCTTCACTGACCAAAATGTCTTATTCACCATGCATTCTTTTGTGATTCGAGTGCAATGGAGAAGGATCTGGGGTTCTCTGGCCAATGTGGATTTCTGTGACTAGTTCCCTTGACTAGCCTATCATGCTTTGAACTGCGTGGCGCCAATGTCTCATTCACCATAACCTAACCTTGTGGTACACATGCAGCCAAGAAACTCGGCCAAAGCCTCGTTATCTCGGTTCCATGGCCAATATGGGAATAATGTAATCCACACATCTTGGTTTCTCTAGGGCACTTCTGGAAGCAGCAACACGTATTGGTCAAACTGAAATGAACATGTAGGAGAACTGCAGAGGCAAAGACTACACCAGTGACTCCTTTTGGCAGTTCATGGCCAGTGAGAAAGAAAGAAACTCCGCTCACTTACCCTGCTCCTCCAACTACTTCCACACAACCAAAGGGAGAAAGAAAGAAACTCCGCTCTGTAAACCAGCATATAGCACCATGCCAGGTCTGATCTGGTTGCGCGTCCGCTTGATCGTCTCTTGCCATGATGGTGTTGATGGCGTCACGGAGTTCATATACAATGGGTTCGCCCGCAGCAAGCTCCACCTCGACGGTGAGGCTTCCATCTCAAAACACGGCGTCCTCTCTCTAACGAGCACCAGCTGCGGCGACAGCTCCTTCACCCAGGGGCATGGCTTCCATGCAGAAGCTCTTCCGTTTGTCAATTCCCATGGCGTGGCCATGAGCTTCTCAGCCACTTTCGTGTTCTCCATCACACCCAGCGACTCTGGCCTATCCGGGGACGGGATGTCGTTTGTCATCTCCTTGGCCCCCCTCTTTGCCCCCCTCTCTGATCCCTGGGCACAAGGGCAATACTTGGGACTTGTCAATCACGACATCGATGCCACACCTTTCTTCGCCATAGAGCTCGACACCGTAGCCAACACGGAGTTCGAAGATATAGATGACAACCATGTCGGGGCTGATCTCAACGACCTAACGTCCACTGCCTCTTCAACCGTGGGCTACTACAGCGGCAATGTCGAGATGGACTTCAATCCGCTGAGGCTTTCTAGTGGAAAACCAGTGCAGGTTTGGGTGGACTACTATGAAGTCTATGAGTATGAGATGCAGGTCGACGTCACACTTGCTCCTGTCCCCATGAATAAGCCCTCTACACCGCTTCTATCTTACTACCCCGTCGACCTTGCGAAGATACTGAAGAATGACACCAAGTCAAAGAAGGCAGGGGTTCCCACCACAGCATACGTTGGTTTCTCTGCTGCCACCGGCGGTTTGTGTGGGGCTCATCAGATTCTTGGGTGGAGCTTTAACATGTTTGGACCGGCCAAACCACTCAACTTATCGCTGCTGCTGCCGCCATTAAAACAAGTACGACATAGTTCCAGGCAAGAAGCCCATGACAAGAAAAAAATCGTCAAATGGGTGCCTGCTGCAACTATATCTTCGCTTGCCATACTTGCAGGTATAACAGCTTGCCTTCTCCTTCGATGGTGGTGGTGCAAGATCAGGAACTCAGAGAGGAATGAAGACTGGGAGGCTGAGCTTGGGCCCCGCCGCTTGGCGTACAAGGACCTCCACAGGGCAACCGATGGCTTCCAAGACATACAGCTTCTAGGGAAAGGCGGCTTTGGGCAAGTCTATAGAGGAGTCCTTGGCAGCTCTGGCATGGACGTCGCGGTGAAGCGGATCTCCTCAGAATCCAAGCAGGGGCTGGCCGAATTCACAGCTGAAATCATCATCCTTGGCCGCCTACGACACCGGAACCTTGTTCGCTTGATCGGCTATTGCCGGCACAAGAAGGAGATGCTCCTGGTGTACGAGTACATGCCCAACGGCAGCCTGGATAGCTACCTTCATGCACAAACGAGGCATGCAATGCTCTCTTGGACTCAGAGGCTTCATCTCATCAAAGGCGTCGCGTCTGGGCTTCTGTACCTCCACGAGGACTGGGAGCAGGTCATCATACACTGTGACGTCAAGGCAAGCAACGTCCTCCTCGACGGGGAGATGAATGGTCAGCTGGGTGACTTCGGCCTTGCCAGGCTGCATGACCATGGTGCCGACGCACACACCACCCACGTGGCCGGCACGAGGGGCTACCTTCCCCCTGAGCTGACGAGGTTCGGCAAGGCGACCAAGGCAACTGACGTGTTTGTGTTTGGTGCCTTTGTCCTGGAGGTGGCCTGTGGTAGGCGTCCGGTGGGGTTCAACGCCCGCGGTGAGCTGCTGGTGCTCGTCTAATGGGTGCGCGACACGTGGGCGAGCGGCTCCGGCTCGATCATCGATAGCGTGGATCCAAGACTGGACGAGTATGCTGCTGATGAGGCGGAGATGGTGCTCAAGCTTGGGTTGTTGTGCTCGCACCCTTTACCTGTAGCAAGGCCCAGCATTCGCCTCGTCATGCGGTACCTCGATGGCGATTTACCTTTGCCCGAGTTCTCTCCTGGATATCTCAGCATTACAGATGTGGATCAGGTTCTTGATGAAGTGCCTCCATCAGTGGAAAATAGCATTACAAGTTTGTCTGGAGGTAGATGATAGAACATGTCCAGGAGGGTTTATCTATTGTTGTTTAATTAAAGGCTGGGGTTGTGTTAGGTTTAGAAGAACCTGATAGGGAGAAAATGAGAAATGATAGATATGTATGTGTTTGTGTGTGTGTTAGGTTTAGAAGAACCTGATAGGGAGAAAATGAGAAATGATAGATATGGGTACTTCACAATAAAAAAATACCTGCATAACTTTCTGATATTCTCTCAGGTTACTCTCCCACCAGTCTCTTTCTCAGAACTGAGAAGTATCCTCCAAAAGAATAGCCCTGGGAAGAGTTCGTGGCTGCCAGTGTGACAGGAACGGCAGCTACCTCATGTCCTGTACACCTCCCAACTACTAGTTTGCAGGTTTGTTCCTTCCATTCATGCATTGTTCTTGTAGATCCAGACAGAGTACACAGCTTGGCAACCTCAAAAAGTCTTAAATCTTTGGATTGAAAATGCACCAAAATCCTCAAACGGCCACTGAAAAACAAATAATTTGCCGCCCCAACTGCCAACTTGTTAGTTGCCTGTTGTGGTGAATAGGAGAAAAAGAATCCCATATATATTTGTAGCATTTTATAGTTTTTTTTCTTGTGACGATTCAAGATATAGGTTCGAGCCGTATTTTCCGCTTGCAGGGAAATCGAGCAATATTGTCAACCAAGGTGTTGTTTCTATCTCATTAGTGTTGGACGAACTAACATAACAAGTTCTTGTGTCTGAGAAATTATTGTCAGCGGATGTCTGCAAGACGCTCTGTAGTTCTCTGGCCTTGCAAAGCTCTGCACAAGCATGCATGAGGAACAACGGGACAGATGGCAGGAGGTTGGTGTTACAAATTTAATCCCTGGCTTGAACCATACGACCATTAATAGTACTAGGAGCCTGCAAAATATATTGCCATGTCAACACATCAAAAACATCGTAGTTCGAACCTGCTTGATACCACCAGTTCATATCCGATAGCAGAACAAGCTGCGCCACTGCTACCGCCTCAAGGAATAGTGAAGCAATCCAGTCAAGCAGTCGTCTTCAACTGGCCCAATAACATGGCCTATGTGGACGCGTAAGTCTGAACGTTCGTGGCCTGGATCGGCTAGAGAGAGAAAATCAGCAGGGCCCATCCATCCCCTTCCTCCGCCGCCTCGTCACACTTCCGGGCGGCGCTCCGGCGGTAACGATTTTGACTTCCAGTCGCCCGTGCGCTTCCTGTGGCAGGCTACAACCGCTACTACTGCGGCTGTCGTTGACCACCTCCATCGCCCCCTCGTGGCCTTTTACTTTCTTCTGAATGTTTCCTACAGTAGCAGAGATGAGCTGCCAAGTATGCATGATGATGTTATGTATAATGTGTGGTTTCTAACGAATCTGTATCAGTTAGTCCTAAAATCCTGTATAGCAACAGAGATGAGCTGCCAAGTAACAGGGACCATTACATGACTTCAAAAGGCGCTTGTAGTTTCTAACTGATACATGTTATAGTAGTTAGTCCCAAAAATTTCTTTCATTATGTCCATTTCTCCGCTGTGTTGGAGCCTAGGAGCATTTTGGAACATGCCCTTGATTTCAACTACAATGACTACCGAAGAATGCTTTCGCGTCGCTTTGTATATAAAGCAAACCATCGAGTCACAACATCCGACAAGACTGCACGACACACACACATACACGAAGTAGCACAAACACACAGGTTCAAAAGGGATTCTGCTGAGGGCACAGCTCAATTAGCCATAAATAAAACACAAATGGCGAAGCAACGGCCACCAAGTAACTAATCCGGCTCTGGAGGTGGTGGAGGAAGCGGCGGCGCCAAACGGAGAGCCATCGCGTGAAGGTCGGCGATGAGGATGTCGATGGTGTGTTGGTCCTGCGGGCGGCTAAGCGGCCGCCAAAACTACAATGACTAGCACTAGTAGAAAAAGGGCCATTTGTCCCGGTTCATAAGGGCCTTTAGTCCCGGTTCTGGAACCGGGACTAAAGGGTCGTTACTAAAGCCTCCCCCCTTTAGTCCCGGTTCTTACACGAACCGGGACTAAAGGCCGTCCATGTAGCCGCTGTCTGGAGCTTTACCTTTAGTACCGGTTGGTAACACCAACCGGGACTAAAAGTATTTTTATCAAAAAATTTGTTTTTTTTTAATTTCAAATTTCTGAATTATTTTCTAATTTAATCTCTAATCACCCCTCATCACTGCTCAATTTAACCTCTAATCTCTAATCACCCATCATCATTCCAAATCATCTAACTTCCCGACCGGTCACCCATCCTCTCACTACTCGAGCCTGAGCATGTTTAACTTTCGGGTTTTAGGGGCTGTTTGGTTGCCACCCTGAGAAAAAAATTGCCTGGCCAGAAGCAAGCCGGACTCTAGCCTGAGCCTTGTTTAGTTGACACCCTGAGCCCTTTCTCCACTTGCCTGACCTGAGCGCACAGGCACGCGATTAGCCTGAGTCATGCGAGCAAAATAGGAGACCTGAGTCAGGCACGTACATGCAAACATGCTCTCCATGCTGATAGCAATCAATGAGGGATGTCATTTTTTATTCTTCTAGGCTCAGGCGTGAACCAAACAACATTGCACCATAGTTGCCTGGTCAGGCAAAAGGTGTAAAAATTTCAGGCTACTGTCAGGCACATATTTTCATCAGGCACGGCACTCGGGTCGCCAACCAAGCAGCACCTTATTTCCTTTTGTTTCCAAGTCTGCAATTGTTGTTTTCCTGACAATAGTAAGATGTCAATCATATTAACCCTTAGGAATTTTGCTTGAGCATGAAGTCACGTTTCACTATTTGAGTTTGAAACTATTATTCTAAAAAACAATAATTATTTAGTAACACTAATATTTCTTCAATAAGTAGTTTGACCATAGTTTGATCATAGTTTGACCACAGCTTGACCAGATTTGATCAAAATTCAAAAAATTGAAATAATTATTTAGTAACACTAATATTCTTGAAAAATTATGTAGTAACACTAATATTTCTTGAATAAGTAGTTTGACCATAGTTTGACCACAGTTTGACCAGATTTGACCACAGTTTGACCAGATTTGACCAAAATTCTAAAAAATTGTAATAATTATTTAGTAATATTAATATTATTGAATAATTATTTAGTAACACTAATACTTCCTGAATAAGTAGTTTGACCAAAGTTTGACCTGATTTAACCAAAATTCAAAAAAATTGAAATTTGAGCATAACTTTTTTTTCCTTTTAGAATTTGAGGATTCTAAAAATTTGCAAACAGGCCGTAGTATTATACGTTTTGATATATTATACGTTTTTTGTGACATCGTATGCAAAAGTTATAGCCGTTTTACATTTTCCCTACACTTTTTGCAAAACATGTCCAAATTTAAGTTTTTAAATTTTCCTAAGTAGTACATGTAGTAACATAACTACATCTGGAAGGATTTTAATTTTTGAAGTTTTTATCATTTTCTTTTGCTTTCTACAAAACTGAAAAGGCGATGGGGGAGGGGGAGGTGGGCTAGAGTTTGAAAATGGGACCTTTAGTACCGGTTCGTGCCACGAACCGGTACTAATGCCTCAAACCCCATTAGTATCGGTTGGTGGCTCGAACCGGGACTAAAGGTCTAACCTTTAGTACCGGTTGGTGCCACGAACCTGTACTAATGGATATCGCACCCTTTAGTCCCAGTTCGTGGCACCAACCAGGACTAAAGGTCCCATTTGAACCGGGACTAATGTCTGTACGGTGCCTTAGCCGCTCGAACCGAGACTGATGCTTACATTAGTCCCGGATCGTAATGCAACCGGGATTAATGCTTTTTTCTGGCCGAATCAAAGCCCTTTTTTCTACTAGTGTAGAAAAATACGAGGGTTAGTTGACCTAAAACAGACCCGCTTTACATGGAGAAACTGAACATTCTAATGAAAAATTCAGTCCAGCCGCTGTAGAACAACAAGGTTTGCACGGTAGAACTATTTTTAAGGTAAAACTGGGCCTCGGATTGCAATAATTCGAGAACATACAACAGACATGCCATTTGCTTTACATAAGAAAATCTCTCTTGTCCTGCTCACAATCTAATTTACTACTTTTTGTGTCAGGATTGTCTCATTTCACCTGGGGCCTGATACATGTGTAGATAGAGGTGGAACTCAGGTGGTCCCCTGGCGATCGACGAACAGCTTACCGAGGAAATTCAGCTAATCCACTGCACCATGGAGCAATACGAGTGGTATGGAGCAATTTCTGACTGGTTCTATTAATATTCAAATTCTCGTGAAACTGATGCCATGTACCCTGGTAAATAGGGTGCATTCTCATGGTCGTAGTAGGCTAGTAGCAGAGATCGATGAGCAGCAAAGTGATACCATGTTTGACAGCCACATGTACAAACTTGAGACACGGACAACTATCCAAACGTATGATGATATAGTACACTTCATTAGTATCAAAATGCTAAATGATTCGAAGATCAAATGCCTTAACGGGACACGTTACTAAGAACAGCACAACCTATTATGAAATGAAAAAACACTGGAAATTTGGAGAACTTAAAAGCACTTGTAATTTTTGACAGGTCGGTACTTCCAAATATCATTGATTCTGTGATTTCTCTGCTTTGTTGGAGCCTAGGAGCATTCCGGAACATGCTGTTAATTTCAACTCCAGTGACTAGAAAAACTACTTGCATTAGTTGATCTAAAAACAGGCTTGCATTACATGAACAAATTGAACATTCTAATGAATAAATTCAGTCCAGCTGCTGTAGAACAAGAAGGTTTGCAATATTGAAATACTTTGCAGGTAAAATTAACTCAAGACAAGGGGCTTCAGATTATAGTAATTTGAGAAGACACAAGAGATTTGTCATTTGCTTTACATAAGAATATCCCATGTCCTGCTCGTAAACTAATTGTCTATCTTGTCAAGATTTTCTCATTTCACCTGGGACCTGATACATGTGAAGCTAGAGATGGAACCGATAAGCCCACATTTCCAGCAGCGCCAAAATACACTTGACTTGTTGCAACGAAGTTATGATCAATGTTGCTCTCTGCATTCATGGCACCTTCCAAGACCTTGACTACCTCGGACATTTTAGGCCTTCTTTTGCAATCAATGTGCAAACACCACATTGCGAGCTTCATCATCTCAATTACATCCTGCTTATGTGCTAGAATATCATTACTCTTATTGTCAATCAATTCTACCAACCGATTAGCCTTCACCTTTTCCTCCAATTGGGTGATGAGATGGATGCTCGCTTCGGATCGAGAATTGTCGAGGTTCTTTCTTCCGCTAATGACTACCATGACCACAACACCAAAGCTATAGACATCGGCCTTTTCCATGATCTGTGATGTCAACCATTCAGGAGCTAAATATCCAGGTGTGCCTCTCATTCTGCTAAACACTTGACTCATATCCCTGTCAATGAGCTTGCATCGTCCAAAATCAGAAAGCTTAGCATTGAAGTCATCATCTAAGAGGATGTTTTGTGGTTTGACATCCAAATGGGCAATCTTTTTCATGCACTCCTCATGAAGATAAGCGAGACCCTTCGCTATGTTAGTGATAATCTTGCACCGTGTGCTCCAATCTAGAGGAGGTGAATCCTTGTCATGTCGACAATAGATCCATCTGTCCAAGGATCCTGGTAATAAGTAGTTAGTAATTGTCCCTTTGCTAGATGGAAGAACTTATAGTGTTATCATCTAGGCCGTCTTTTATCTTCAAGGATACCAAATCAAAAATTAAATTCATAACTCACTTGGCATGTTTAAAACCTCAAAGCTAGTTATATTCTTTATCTCGGTAACTTAACTCCATAAAAAAACTTAGGATGGATTCATACTATTTTAAAATATTAGTGTTTATGCCATTTGTTCATGGCACCTTCTGCAGGTGACTAGTCTGTAACATATAAAAATAAATTGAATTTCTCTTCTCTCGCTTCATTTATTTAAGATGTAATACTCAAGATCATATTTATTGTAAGACTGTTCTTTTTGGCATAATTTTGTTAACTTAACATGACAGTTTATATGAGAAAAACATTCTCGGCCAATTACTTTCTTGTTCTTATATCTACTAAATCACCATTATAAGGTAGCAAACTATACTGATTTTATGAGCATTCCTTGCATTTTACAACCTATGTGGTTCTGTTTATATACTGCTGGTGTTAAAAAAATGAATTATACAACTTGTATAGAATTGTAAAATGAGTTATTTTGCTCAGGTTGTATTTTTCAGCTCATCCTTCTAACTGTCTCATTGCTGCCTTCTCTTATCCATTTGTCTTTTCCTTGGAACTATTGTTAACTCTCGGACTTCTTATGTTCTAGGTATAAGCATTACTGGTGGTGGAGCTGAAGTGTTGCATGATAGATAGGACGCCTGTATTGTTTGATGTGCTGATGCTGTCGGTATGGTTCACAGATAAGAATATCATCTGAATATACTGTTTGAGAATTTCTACTACTTATTTTTTTTCTGTGCACTGTCGAGGATGGGATGATGGGGCAGCCGTGGGACTACTTACAGGAACCCTACACAACAATCAGCAACATCCAGATGCACAACTGTTGTGCACTGTGGAACTTGTAGATTCACAAAGTGGGTCTTCTCACTTAGCATAGCATACAACGACTCTGTTCAAACTGTAATGTCTGTTCAAAACTAGAGATACGAAGTGGCTGCTCTGTTATTTCGACCTTCATTAGACTAGTATGAATTCAATCAGATCACCTATTTAGACATGCCCAGAGTTTTCCTTGTTTTAGTCTTTTCAGAATCAATAAGGTGAGAGCTATATATTACTAGTCCATTTTCCTATTACAAACATATACCTCCACCCTGACAAATTATGGTATCAAAAGGGATTATGTTCCGTCATATCTTGTTTATGTTTACATGGTTGTACTTGGTTATTCTTCTCTTTGGCCAGGAGAGAGTTTTAAAAAAAAATTATTTGTAAAAACACAAAACAATTGTTCAAGCAGTTTATACTAAGTGTTCATATCATTTTAATTACAAAATGTTTGTCACATTTAAAAAGAGGAAAATACACTATAAGCCCTAAAACTATTTGGGGGGTGTCAAGTTGATCATAAAAGTTTGCTAAGTGTGTCACCAGCAGTCCTATCCACGATGCATCAGCTTTGACTTGCATGAGTTGTTGTTGAGTACTACCGTCTGGCGGCATTTTGGACTGTTATATGACTCCATCCCCACCACCTCTGTTATATTTGTGTGTGTGGGATTACATGGACTTGGAGTTGTAATTGATATGGATAGGTAGAAGTCGTGTTGGAGCTGGACAAGTTGTATCTTAGGCATCTTTTATAATGAGGGTGCACCACAAGTTGTAAGAGCATCTCCA
>NW_025225751.1:15739-17613 GCF_018294505.1 Triticum aestivum | reverse complement strand
TTTTTGAATAAACAATATCAAAGACATAAATATGCTTGAGAAACTCACATTTTGGTATAACTGGAGGCGTCTGCACATCGACCCAGATGTCGGTATTACCTTCAATATCATCTTCCGGACGAATATCAAAGGTGATAACCATATCAGGCTCAAATGCATAAGTCTTTTATAGTGTTCGCCATGTTTTGCATCCAAAATAGGTGTAGTCGTCTGAATTGTATAATTTTGTGTGGAAAATATAACCATGCTCGGTCTTCAAGTAAAATTTCTTTACCTTCATAGTACGACTGCAACCTATCTTATCCAATACAAAAACTCTTGCATGGCAGGGGATACGCTAGTAGAATAGTAAAAACAAATTATAAGTTGAAGCAAATGAAGCATATGTCATGCTTAATTACAAAAAAAGACTTGTCATTGTGACTTACTGTATCCACTTCGAAGTTCTCGTCCAGCTTGATGCTGAAGCGCCTATCATCATATAGGAAGATTCAGTCGCACAGGCCGCGCTCGTCTTCGCAGTATTTGCAAATACCGAAATCCTTTTCGTCGTCAGACATTTCCTATGTTCATCGTTAAAACATTAATTGAAAATCAATCGAAGACAACTACCAGGATACTCAACACACAAATCTGGGGCACTCGATATTTCCTACATATTCTGGCACAAGTCATGCCAAAATTCACGGAAAAATCCGGCATGACCTTTGCTAAAATAGGACATATCAAGCGCCTGAAATTTGCCGGAACTGAAATGAATCAACACTCCGGCAAAACATAGGCCACTCAGAGGTGTAACCTGCAAACATGACCGGCCACTTGGGCAAGCACATATCCTATTTGAGCAACACAAGATATACATTTCAAAATATCTTATAGGACTCAAATTAGCATGCATTGAATAAGCAAAAGTAAATCATCTCATGCGTGTTCGTACAGCGTCGAATATTATCACTAATACATCCCGAATAGTGTCATACATATAACATCACTAATACAACTAAAACCCTAGCACACGACGGGTATCGGCGCGGGCGGTGGACACCCACAGAGAAGGAACCATCATGGGATCATAGCTCCAGTGAGATCTCTGGAGAACCTGCCAGGTATTGGGGAACCTGTGCTCCAACGCAAACAAGTAGCGATGGACGTGCGCGCCCTCCTCACTGATACGGTGACGCACCAGCTCCGCGGGGTCCTCGAGCCTCTGGACCGTCACTGGCCCACGCGACCGCCACCAAAAAAGGTTCGGGTCAACGACAGACTGGCTCCTCACCAACCTGCGCCCCTGGTAGGTAGCACCTCCCAGTACCACCCCGGTGTAGCCCAGTCCCGGACATGGCCCATCTGGTCAAGCAGGTGTCTTCCTCCACCGACTCGACGACGAGGATGCGGGATAGGCATCGTCCACGTCGATGCGGGAAAATTTTCTTTAACTAAAAAATAGCAACAAGTTCTTACTAACATGTTCTATTAATTCAATTAGTTCTTACTGAAAATAAACTTACTATAAATAAAAATAAACTAGTACCTAGCTAATTAGTACCTAGTTCTTACTAACTAATTAGTACCTAGGAACTACTGCTAAGGGTTCATACTAACTAACTAACTAACACTAAATTAACTAACTAATTAGTACCTAGGAACTACTGCTAAGGGTTCATACTAACTAACTAACTAACACTAAAAATAGCCTAGGGTTCATACTAACTAGCACTAAATAGCTAGGGTTCATACTAAGCAAACAATAGGGATCGGAAGGGAGAGTGCTTACAGAGGGCGGGGAGAGAGATGGGGTCGGGGGAGACAGCGGCACCGAGGCGTGGTCGGGCGGGGTCGGGGGAGACGGCTGCGAGGCGGGGTCGGGGGAGACG
>NW_025225751.1:11194-15729 GCF_018294505.1 Triticum aestivum | reverse complement strand
GGCAAGGCGGGGCCGGGGGAGACGGCCGCGAGGCGGGGTCGGGGGAGATGGCGGCGAGTCGGCGGCGAGGCGGAGGCGACGAGGGGGAAAAGATAGAGTACGGAATTGGGGGAGGAAGCAGAGGAGAGGGAATCAGGCCGCGCGGGGGGTTAGGTGAGAATAGCTTTAATAGTAGCATGGGAAGGGAAAACGCGCTCCTGCTAAAATCCGTAGTAGTACCGCCGTTTCTAGAAGGGCGCTACTACTATACCTAGCACGTCGGGAATGGTGTGGCAATTATAGTAGTAGCGCGTTCTGTTCCTGCCGCGCTACTGCTAAGGGGGTAACAGTAGCGCGGTGTTGGAAAGACGCGCTACTGCTAATTAGCAGTAGCGCCTCATTTTAACACGTGCTACTGGTAAGATTCTGTGTATAAGGTTTTCCCTAGTAGTGATTGCGTCATAAGGTGGCAATGTTAAGACTCTTTGATAGCATCCACGAGGTAGCTAGTAGGAGCCGTGAAGACAGGCTCCAGCTGAAGCAGCTCGGTGGAAGCCATGCTGCTTCTCCGCTGAGATGGCGGGGTAGCTTCAGGGGTAGTTTCGGCAGGTTGCTTGCTTCGAACTGCATCTCGTTCCTCTAGCTTTTGTACCCTTGCATGCAGCTCCTGCAGTTCGCTTTGCTCCACCTTCCTCCTCCTCTCTTGGCATTTGTAACCGCCTGCGTCCGGAAACCCAGCCTTCCACGGAACGGAGCCTGGCGTGCCTCGTGTCCGTCAAGGGTGCTCAGGATTCCCGAGGGCCATTGTGAGCTCGTCCTTCTATCTGTCTGGAATGAACGTCCTTTCCCGCGCTGCGTTAATATAGTGTTGAAGCTTCGTGAGGGGTATTCGTCGTTGCTCCCTTGTCCAAACGCACTTCCCTGTTACAGGGTCCAAGGTTCCGCCAACCCCAAAGAACCAAGTCCGGCAATGGTCTGGCCAGTTCAATGTCTCTGCTTCAACCCCTTTATCAAGCAGGTCGTTCTCAGCCTTGGCCCATAACGGTCGGGCTTTGAGGTAGCCACCTGACCCTGTGCGATGGTGATGCTCCTTCTTTGCAACATTTATCTTGTTTATCGCTGACATCTTCTTACTCCTCTCCGATGTCTTGTTGGCCACAAATGCGTCCCATTGATCTCTGAGCTTCTCGCACCGACCGATGAATTCTGGTGTCTTTTCTTTGTCGACAAACTTTGCTTTCAGGCCATTCTTCCACTTCCTGAATAGATCTGCCATCTTCTTGAGAGCAAAGGACTTGATCAATGGCTCTATAACTGGATTCTCTGGATCCTCCTTTTCTGGTAGGGTGAAATTTAGCTTCAGCACTTTCCAAAGATCAGCTTTCTGTCTATCTTTGACAAAAGAAACTTGAAGCTCTTCATCCTTAGGCTGATTCCATAGCTCTATGCTGATCGGGATAATATCCCTAACAAGACCCCCGCACTGAGCAGTAAACGCCTCCTTGGTCCGGAGGGGTTCAATCGGTTGGCCATCGCGCGCGATTGCTGTGATCGTGAACCTTTCATCTTATCGCAACTTTTCCTTCGGGCCTCGTCTCTTTACCGAAGTTGTGCTCAATCTGGAGGGCTAGAAATAAGAAGAAAGACGAGAGTTAATATGTGTAGATACCAAAACAATGAATGCATCAATTAGCTAGTCAGCACATGCTTAAATAATGTATATACCTGCCCGGACTCTATTCGGTCACCGGAGCCGTCATCATGGCCTCCTTCTTGCACTGGCATTCGGTCACCGGTCACGGTCTCCTCCGTTGTTCGAGGACCGTATCCTGCTTCTTCACCCTCTCCTTCCAGACCATCGGTTTCGTTGAGATATGACATGACATCAGCTCCGGCTGCGATTATGTCCCCCAACACCTGTTCTGCTTCCTCGTCTCGGCCATGCTCCATAGTTTCTGCAAATATTACAACATGGCAATTATTATACAAACATGACAGATGGATATATTAGTGGCAAACATAGACCTAGCTATAGCTATTCAGAACAATGAATTTTATTAATTAATGGCCTCAACGCTTCTCTAGGGTTTGGGGTGGCCTCGGCAACGCTTAAATGGTTCGGGGTGGCCTCAACGACAACGCTCTTTTAACTTGGTAAAGGAGGGGGTATATCGACAACGACGACATACATACATGGAAAAAAATGTTATCGGGGAAGGGGTATATCGCCCCCCCTCATGTCGAAGTTATCGGGGAGGGCGTATCGACCCCCCCTCATGTTGAATATATGTTGAATTCCCGAGAGAGTTAGGAACCGGAGGGGGACTCCTCCCCCTTCATGTCTGATGAGTTTTTACTCCCTCTCTCCCATGAACATTCATCGAACAAACTTAATACGAGTTTCAATAGAAAACATTCGTCGAACAAAATTACAACAGAAAAAATTGACCAAGTTTTCATATATCATCATCATCATCTACTACAAAAAAATTGGCATATTCTTTGCATGTACGACAATAATATCACCAAAAAAATTCTAGGAAGTTAACTTTAAAAATTCTAACTTTTGCACATTCCTAGAACCCTCGAACCCTCGACCCTCGAACCCTCGACCATAGAACCCTCGAACCCTCGACCCTAGAACCCTAGAACCCTCAAACCCTCGACCCCTCGAACCCTCGACGACCCCCGAACCGTCGACCCCCTCCCCCCTCATGTCGAAGTTATCGGGGAGGGGGTATATAGACCCCCCCCCCTCATGTCGAAGTTATCGGGGAGGGTGTATATCGACAATGACATACCCGATAAATATAAGAAAAGGAAGAAGAAGAAAAAAAGAGGAGAAGAAGAAAGGAATACAGGAGAAGATCGAAGAAAAAAAAGAAGAAAAAAAGTGGAGAAGAAGAAAGGAATAGAGGAGAAGAAGAAAAAATAGAATAGTTTTCTTCTTCTCCTCTATTGCTTTCTTCTACTCCTCATTTTTTTTCCTCTTCTTATTTATTTATCCACTTCTTCCTCTCCTCTTCTCTTCTTCTTCTCCTTCTTCCTCTTCTTATTTTCCTAAAATGCACTAACAGTACAACTAATAACCTAAAATGCACTAAATCAACTAACCTTAAATGTAACTTTTGAAACACAACTTTTTTCTAAATATGCACACATATATATGAACATATACATAAATTGACAAAAAAAATATATGAACAAAAAGAAATCATACATCAATGCATACATACCCATGGGTCATACATACATCTGCATATATATACATATACATACAACATCCATATATACACATACATCAATGAACAAAAAAGTGTATGAAAAAAGCACCAGAGAGCAGGCCGGGGCGGCGGCGGCGACGTGCGGCAAAGTAGAGCAGGCCAGGGCGATGGCAGCGGTGGGCGGCAAGCAGAGTAGGTAGGGGCGGCGGCGCGGGAGAAGGGAGGGCTCACAGGCGCGACGATGAGGCGCGGCAGAGGGCGGCGACGGCGAGGTCGGGGCAGAGGGCGGCCACGTCGGGGCAGGGGTGGCGCGGGGCAACGACGGCGTCGGAGGCAGGGGCGACGACGGTGATGGCGAGGCAGAGGGGCAGCCTGGCGGCGTCGTCGGGGCGGGATCGAAGAACTGAACAAAAATTTTCACAAGTATTGATTATATAGACAGAGCATTTGTCCCCGTTCGTACCACAAACCGGGACCAATGCCTCATTTAGTCTCGGTTGGTGCCACCAACCGGGACCAAAAGCCTCTTTTCAGCAGCCCAAAGGGCGGGAAGCAGAGACCTTTGGTCCCGGTTAGTGGCACCAACCGGGACTAAAGGGTGGCATTGGTCCCGGTTGTTGGCACGAACTGGGACCAATGCACACCTTTAGTCCCGGTTGGTGCCACCAACCGGGACTAAAGGCATTGTGCTGGCCGCGTCGCGGGATGAAAGTTTAGTCCCACCTCGCTAGTTGAGGGAGCTCGAGAGTGGTTTATAAGCCCCAGTCCCGCTGCCCTCTCGAGCTCCTCTCAAATGCAGGCTTACGGGCCTAAACACACTGTATGTGCTTGTGGGCCTACTGGGCCTACTGCGGGCCTGAATCATGGCCCATTGTTGGGTTTCTAGTCGTATTCAAGCCGTGGTGGCCCTTTAGGTGGCACTTTTTTTATTTTTTGTTTTATTTTTTCTTTGTTTATTTTATTTTGTTTCTACTTACAGCAAAATACTTACTAGTTTTTCAGTGATTCTTTTTGCTTTTAGGTAATAAAAATTATAAACTTTCTGTTAGTGCCATTTGTTTTCTAATTTGAATAATTTAAATTTGAATTTTTGGAAATTTGTGTGAATCACTAGTTTTTGAATAGCTTTGGTATAAAAATAGATTTTTGAGTGATTCTTTTTCCTGCTATTTAATATTATTGTGTTTTATCATTTTATTCAAAAACATATTTTGTTATTTTAGTTTCTAACAAAAAATTCTTTATGATAATTCTTTTTGCAATTAAAGTTTCTAACAAAAAATTTCTTTATGAAAATTATTTTTTCTTTTAATGTTTTGAATAGGAAATACT
>NW_025225751.1:0-11184 GCF_018294505.1 Triticum aestivum | reverse complement strand
TACTTATTTATTCTATTTTGTGTCTACTTATTTATATTCTTTTCTTTTTTTTCTTTTTTATTTATTTTATGAAATTATTTTTGCTTTTAATGTTTTACACACAAAAGCCCTCTCCCCTGACTGGTTCATTGGTCCCGGTTCGTGGCTTGACCCGGTCCTAATGACCTCCCTTCGGTCCCGGCTTAGGCCACCAACCGGGACCAATGGTGGTGGGCTAGGAGCGAGGCCCATTGGTCCCGATTCGTGCCACCAACCGGGACCGAAGGGGCCAGACGAACCGGGACCAATGGCCCCACGAGGCCTGGCAGGCCCCCTGGCCTCACAAACCGGGACCAATGGGCCCATGGGTCCCGGTTCGTGACTAAACCGGGACTAATGGGCTAACCTGGCCCGAACGAAAGCCCTGTTTTCTACTAGTGCATGTACGAAAAGCCTACTGAAAACTTCCTGACCAAGCCTCTGCCATCCCCTGATTTTCACAGGGTGTGCCCCACGCTCCCTGAACCCCTCGTAATCCTACATAAGTCTAGCAAAGCTCCAGGGCCTCTAATGTTCTAGGGCCCTGTGTTGGTACATATAATAAACTAGATGATTCCCCGCGCGTTGCTGTGGAAAATATTGCCCAAATTGGTGTTTTAATGGGTAAATTGACTCTCTTAAAAAGATTAGCAAAAACAATGAATAAAGTATTGTCATTTGACGGTGATACTTTGGAATGATACATGACTATAGTTGTACACATATAGGTAAATAAGGTTTTTTTAACCAAATATAGGTAAATAAGGTGGACCTTCCTACTTACATCATTCAAAGTATGGACAACAAACACAATGAAAATAGAGGATTATATGGTCATTTGCACGTGCAACCAACTGTTTTAAAGCTCAAATATAGGCTAACACCTCAGCTTTTGCAAGGGAAGAAAGCTTTCAAGCTACAAATATAACATCATCACAAAACTGTAGGCCCGAGTCATGAACACCTATGTACATTTAGGGACTGTTTGGTTTGTGACTAATTTTGCCAAAGATTGCCACACCTAAGGTTAGGCATGTTTGACCAATTTAGGTGAGTGTTTGGTTCAAGCCACACCTTAGGCAGGCCACACTTGGACCCCACATGGCATACACACAAAAAATGTGGCAAGATTCCCTTAGGCTTGCTAACTTGTGGCTCTCATTTTGATGAACTAACCTTAGGCATGTTTGACAAAAATGTGTGGCAAAGTGTGGCAATGCTAAGCCTAGAACCAAACAGCCCCTACTCTTATCCTTCCCACAGCAGGAGGTAAACAAATACCATCAGTCTCATAAAATCATAAGGGCTTCACCTTGTAAACTTCTATATTGTTACATGTTTTATCTGAAAAAGCTCCCTCTTGTGACTAATATTGTTGATTAGATAACACAACTCTGCGGAAACATTAACAAACTAATCCACTTCTCAGTGCATTGCCTTTACTGAAAATGGCATGAGTTAGGGAAATAGGGATATAAGAAATACTAGTACAAATGCCCGTGTGTTGCAACGGGCGATAAAGTTAATAGAACCTACTCTGTGTGTCATTTAACAACATTTCTTATATCCAACTTTGACAAATGTCAGAAATAATGTAAACCCGAGTATCGCTTTTTAGTCCATGAAGTGTGAATGTGCAGAAGCCTCCTTAACATTCTACGTCACAATATATTTCAGCTATGCATATTCGTCCGATGACGAAGTAGTGATATAAGGAATAGTCTTTCAATACTTTTTTGTTTGTTTAGAATAACATGATTTCTTAGATTTTTTTTGTAATTTTTTATAACATTATTGAAAATTGTAAATAATGTTAAAAAATGTAATTATTTTTTATGACTAACAAATTTTATTGTGTGGCAAAGTGTGGCAATGCTAGGCCTAGAACCAAACAGCCCCTACTCTTATCCATCCCACAGCAGGAGGTAAACAAATACCATCAGTCTCATAAAATCATAAGGGCTTCACCTTGTAAACTTCTATATTGTTACATGTTTTATCTGAAAAAGCTCCCTCTTGTGACTAATATTGTTGATTAGATAACACAACTCTGCGGAAACATTAACAAACTAATCCACTTCTCAGTGCATTGCCTTTACTGAAAATGACATCAGTTAGGGAAATAGGGATATAAGAAATACTAGTACAAATGCCCGTGTGTTGCAACGGGCGATAAAGTTAATAGAACCTACTCTGTGTGTCATTTAACAACATTTCTTATATCCAACTTTGACAAATGTAAGAAATAACGTAAACCCGAGTATCTCTTTTTAGTCCATGAAGTGTGAATGTGAAGAAGCCTCCTTAACATTCTACGTCACAATATATTTCAGCTATGCATATTCGTTCGATGACGAAGTAGTGATATAAGGAATAGTCTTTCAATCCTTTTTTGTTTGTTTAGAATAACATGATTTCTTAGATTTTTTTGTAATTTTTTATAACATTATTGAAAATTGTAAATAATGTTAAAAAATGTAATTATTTTTTATGACTAACAAATTTTATTTTCATAATTATATTTCATTTGTAAGTACTCCCTAATTGTGTTTGCATCTATTTTTCCCTTGTCAATAATGGTGTTTAAAATATGATTCAATGTGTCACATAAAATATCTTGTAAATTTCGGTCTCCTGTAAGAATCTAAATAGGATTTGGACTCCTGTAGGAAGCCAGCGAGCGGCTCCTCCGTACGCCCTGCGTCTCTTTCCTTCATTGATATGGGCCAGCAGCTTCGTTTCTTTTGGCAACTAAAAAATAGAGACCGGGCTCTGCTTAGTTTCAAGTGTACGTCCCGATTTCTATACGTCGTGTTACTCCTGATTTGTAAGTTTGGTTTTTGATTTTTCCTCAAACGGACAAAGCCTCGTAACGGGACGAAATAAAGCTAAACCAAACCAAGAATATCTATTCCCTTTAATAGTAGGTATAGATATAGATATAGATAATTAATTATGATGCATATAGGTGCCGCAGTAAAAGATATGTTCACCTTCCTTCATTTTCCTCATAGTAGACAACATCGAGGAGAGTCAGTAGCGATATGCATACATGTTGAAGTAATGCCGAATATTAACACATAAATATCACCGAGAGGAAACTGAAAAATGAAGATAAAAGCGACAGGTACATATCAAGATACTTCTATTATCCAAAGAAGAAGCATTCATCTTGAATTAGCATTAATTAATATAAGATGTGATGGATGACAAATAAGAATAAGGATGGCATGCCTTTAAGCAAACTTCTACACTTCTGAAAATTAAGGATTGGAGCGTCCTTAACTGGAGCGTCTTGTGGAAAGTAGTTAGCTTCACTTAGAAAATAAGAATTAGAAATATGTTCGGAGTTAGACTACATCAAGTGGCACATCACTTTAGAATTGTTTGAGTAGTTTTATTCACCAGCTGGCATGCAATATTTATAATCAGTCCACGAAAGGCACGAAAGAAGAAAGTGACCTCCATACGCACAAAAGAATTTACAGTCCTTGACTCCTTGTGTATGCATCAAGGTCTTCAATAAAAATAGATTGAGAGAGGCTACTTACAGATGGTGACACCGGAGGGCACACAGAAACTAAATTGGATGGGAACAGCTTGCTTCTTGTTAAGAGATGGAACAATGAATATGTGTGCATGCTCCAACCAGTCAATTTAACTACCTGCATAACATTTATCACATCAAGAGAGGATACAAAATACTGGAAACACCATTGTATTCTCCAAAAAACAAAAGATACATCACCCAAAGAATTACGAAGAAAGAGGGGGCGGGGGAGTTAGGCGCCGTCATAGTCGGGGCAGCTCGAGCCCGAGGCAGTCGAGAAGATACCACTATCTATATGGAAGGAACCTGTGTCGTGCCTATCCTTCACCTGGCCTCGGAGAGCCACTTGTTCGCTGACTGCTTCATCCCGCGCCTCGCCGCTGCTGGGGTCTTCTTCATGGGCGCCGGTGTTGGATGCATCTCTTACGATTCATGCCGTGGCCACTAATCTGTTGTTTAGTAGTACGAATTATTATCAAATGAATGAGAAAAGACACCAATCAGTAGACTCGCTGGAAGGAAATAGGATGAAACAAAGCCAAATAAACGAATCTGATTTCTCAACTTTTGGAGCCCTGGTCACCTCCCAAGTCCCAACTTTCACATGGTCATGGCGAGAAGTTGGCATGGCCAGCGACTTCTGAGGGCAGGTCATGGCTGCGCGCTCAGGATCCCGCGGCAAGGCACACGAGGGTAATTGAAGGAAGTGAGAGCATGGGGGCGAGCCGACGCTAAAAATCAGCGTGGGGTGAGTGGGGTCCCAGCCGCCGACCCCAGGGCCGCCCCCAGACACCGTTTATGTTTAAAAAACAGGGCATTCTGCAAAGGTCGGCAAATTAGACAAATAATTCGGCTAAAGTTCGGCAAACTGGGCATATATTCGACATGTTCGACATTACATAGCAAAGTTATTTAAAAAAGGTCGCAACTACATCTAAGGGCCAAACAAGTCGCTGAGCGCGGCGAAGTCGCCGACGATGTCGCCATCCTCGCTGTCGTCGTCGGTGGCCTTCTCCTCCTTGACGTGGCCGCCCCTGCTGGACCCCTGCCCGGCGTCGTCTTGGCGGACCGGTGGCGGCGGCGGCGCGTCGTCGTCGTTGTCGTCATCGCTGTCGTCAAGGACGACGATGCCTCCCTCGTCGCGGCCCCGGCGCCGAACTTTGAACTGCTCGTAGGCGCGGCACTAGCGCTCCATCTCCATGCGCGCCCAGTCATCGCGCACCCATTTCAAGGCCACCGCGTCGTCGAGCTCCCCGCCTGCGATCCCGGGCTCCGTCTTCACGACGGCGAGCCCCGGCTCCGTTTTCACGGCGGCAAGCCCTGGCTCCGTCTTCGGTTTGACGTAGCGAGGAGGAGCCGAGGAGGAGGCGCGCCCGTGCCCCTCATTGATGACGATGCCGGCACTGCGGGTGCGCCGGCCGAGCGGCGTCTCCGCTGCGGGCTCGGCCTTGACGCCGAACACCGCTGGCGAGCCGGAATAATGAGAAGAGGAGCGGGAGGAGGAGTGAGAGGAGGAAGTCGAGGAGGAGCCGAACCTCCTGGTTATCCATTGCCCGGCGCTCCGGGGGGGACCGGGGCAGCCACCGTGGCAGGGTATGCCAGCGGTGGGTCATTGCCGCCCTCGAGGTACTCCAGCTCGTCGTGGAGCGTGCGGCCGGGGGCGCCCCACCATACGTGGCGCCCTTCGCTGTTCTTGACGCCCCCCATCACCGACGCCCCGTTGGTGGACGCCAGCCTCTGCGCCTGGCGGTGCTGGAAGTATGCCGCCCACGACGCGTGGTTGTTGGCGGCGTACTGCGGGAGGAAGCGCTCCTCCTTCATCAGGAACGCCCGCACTCGGTCGACCTCGACGGCGAAGATGGAGGGGCGCGCTTCGACGTCAGGCACTGGGAGAATGGAGACGCCCCCGTTGCTGAGCCTCCACCCCGTCGGCCCGACGCGCATGTCTGGTGGCGCCGGGATGTTTGCGTCGAACAAGAGGTAGGCCTCCTACTCATGGAGCGAGCGGCGGCCGAAGCCGTTGGCCACCGCTGCGTCGTCGGGGAATCGCGTGGCCATTGGATGGGCTTGGGAGAGAGGGGAGGGAAGAAATGTCGGCGGGCGGCTGCGCACGGGGAGAGAGGCAGAGCTCGGCGGCGGTCGGCGGGCGGCTGTGGTCTGGTAAGGCCAGAGGCGAGGGGGAGGCACTTCTTTTATAGCCCCGCGCCATATGTATGCGTGGCGGGAGGGGAGGTGTCGCCGCGCTGCCCGTGGTGAGGAATCAATGGCAAGGCTGACCGGCGGCAGTCTTGCCATTGATTCCACGCGGGAAACCGAAGCGTTCCGAGGACGACGAGGCGCGCCTCGCTGACTCGGCAGGCCCGCGAGTGTTTCGCGCCAAAAACGCTCGCCCTGGTGCCCCCCGGGTGCCCCCCGGCGCACAAGGTTCGTCCTGGGTTCGCCGGCGCTAATTTCGGCCCAAGCCGGCGAAAAACGGGCTCCTGGGGATGTGACTGGGCCGTTTTTTCGGCGCCAACGTGAAAAAATTGCCTGGGAGGGCCGTGTTGGGCGCGCGGCTGGAGATGCTCTGAGGGCGGAGGGGAAGCGTATTGCGCCGCGAGGCAGCCGGCGGCGTGAGCAGATAAGGATGCAGAGAGATGAAGATGGAGGGATCGTGAAAGAAGTGGAGATGTAGACGGACCCTAATGGGCGCACATGCCGCTAGTGGTGGAATTTTATTGTCTGGGAGTAATCATGATCATCAGTTATGGAAGGGGAAAGACGAAGCAGTCAGGTCACTTTGGTGAGCGAAGGCTACGCCCAGAAGTAATTTAAATTGCATAAGAAGGGAAGAGAATACAGATGTAGGATCATGCAAGGCAAAAGTTGCTGATGTGGCCTACTGCTGAGTTGGATAGCTTTGCATGTTAAAAGAAATAAAATAGCGAGGATAAACTATTTAGGTATTATAGATTATAGATACTTAGTAGGTACATATAATAAATTTTTGATATCAACCAAGCACTTATCAATGCAACTTAGCAAGTAGTCTAATACTCCATGATGACATGAATGAAAAAGCCGGACACCTATCTCTAAAACAAATTGAATTAAATTAAATCTTCTAACTATACCATGAGCATGAGCAAGGCTAATCATCCACTCGACGATCTATAATAGTTAGGCACCGACTAAGGTGCACACACACGCACGCAGTCACGCAAGTCTCTTTATTTGGTGTACGCTTTACAAAGTGTACTACATGGAGTAATATTATTTTAGTACCAAGTACATATGCACATCATCAACAAATTATTGAACCCACCCTAATATGAACATATTCGACCCAAAAAATGATAGAAGTAGCGTGCCAATTATTGGGTAGCAAAATCTTCTTAAACATCTAGTGTACTCCAGATTCTTCTATTTGCATATATTTAATCTTAAAATTTATTATCAAGATATATTTGTATACCACACATTTATTAAGAACGACACACATACATATATGCTACATTAATACAAGATTCACAAATTAATCCAGGAAGACATGTAATTTTGACATTTCTTATTATCACATTATTAAGAACGACACACATACATATATGCTACATTAATACAAGATTCACAAATTAATCTAGGAAGACATGTAATTTTGTCATGTCTTACTAGCATATTTAGGTTGAACTTATATAAACATCTTTCAGTGTGTATTTTATTGACAAATGTAATTCAATTATGAAAAATGTTTAAGTTCACCATAAAAATTAGCAATCATTGTGAGTTGGAAAAAATGACTTATAAATTAACATGTATTAACTTTTAGTATAAATATTGATATTTATTTGACTCATCGCACTTGTGCCCAATATTTAATATATTTGACTCCATACTAAATCCATAGTATAGATAGATATATAGTTATCCGCAGACTCTTCGTAATTGATGTTGCCCAAGTTCACCATCGCTGTTGTCGGCTACGCTCCGACACAAGCCCCTCCGCTTAGGGCTTGGCTCGTTATCCCCACTCACGTCCGTGTGGACGCGTCGAACGGGTTCGCCGTGGCAGAGACACCGGTTGCGGGGAGAAGGATTGGACCTGCTCCTTCGTGCCATTGAGCTGCACCTCCTGCTAGATGTGATGGGACAATGCCATGGTCGAGACGGCGTGTGGAAGGCCGAAGCGGGGGTGCCACTCTTGGCCAGCGTGACGGGGCGCCGCGAGCGGGGCCGAGGAGGGGTGGCGGGGCGGCGTACGGCGAGAGCACGGGGCAAGGTGGTGGGGGCCATTGGGGTCACTTCGGCTTGGATCACTCTTTCTCAGAAGGAGGAAGGAGGGAGGAGCACATGAGCGCGGAGCGCGGCACCGGCAAATTCGGCTTCTCCCGTGCCGCCTCCAAGATGGCGCCGAGTCCACGCGTCCAAGTCAAGGTGCTGGAGCACGGGACCCCTGAGGAGGTCCCCATCGACCTGATCACCACCGGAGTCTCCGTCCCGCCCAACCCGTTCGTGGCCCCCGCGTCGGACGTCACCGGGGACGTTGACCCCAAGTCGTAAGCGGGAGGGAGGCGCTCGCGCCGGAGCGTGGCCACCTCTGCCAATGGCGAGCTCCGCTACGTCAAGTCGTCATCAACAACTCGTTAGTTAATATGCATCCAATTTTTTTATTAGTAATAATCGTGTTTGAGATGATTCGAAATCGAAGCCCCGAGTGGGTTGTATCCGAGATCTGGAACTTTAAACTGTCGATTAGTACTATATATCCTGGAATTTTTGGCTCTCTCCTCTTGATGTGATCCGTGCCTTGCCTCTGTTGGTATGCTTTAATTCGTTGCCATGGGTAGGGTGTTTCATTGTCTGGTGTGGATCAAGGGCCAAGCCGGCAAAATCCGGGGCCCTGTGTGAAACAAAAAGATGGGGCTAAAAATATAAATTGGATATATTAAAAATAATACCTATTCAACTCTGATACGTCCATTTTACATCATGCTTTTATATCGATATTTATTGCATTATGGGTTGTTATTACACGTTATGTCACAATACTTATGCCTATTCTCTCTTATTTTACAAGGTTTGCATGAAGAGGGAGAATGCCGACAGCTGGGATTCTGGGCTGGAAAAGGAGCAAATATTAGAGACCTATTCTGCACAACTCCAAAAGTCCTAAAACTCCACGAAAGTCATTTTTGGATTTAATAATAAATATTGAGCGGAAGAAATACCAGAGGGGGGCCACCCACCATCCATGAGGGTGGGGGGCGCGCCCTACCCCCCTGGGCGCGCCCACCTGCCTCGTGGGCCCCCTAGCAGCCCTCCGGTGGCCATCTTCTGCTATATGAAGGATTTTACCCTGGAAAAATCATAAGCAAGCTTACGGGACGAAACTCCGCCGCCATGAGGTGGAACCTTGGTGGAACCAAGCAAGGGCTCCGGCGGAGCTGTTCTGCTGGGGAAACTTCCCTCTGGGAGGGGGAAATCATCACCATCCTCATCACCAACGATCCTCTCATCGGGAGGGGGTCAATCTCCATCAACATCTTCACCAGCACCATCTCCTCTCAAACCCTAGTTCATCCCTTGTATCCAATCTTTCCACCAAAACCTCAGATTGGTACCTGTGGGTTGCTAGTAGTGTTGTTTACTCCTTGTAGTTGATGCTAGTTGGTTTATTTGGTGGAAGATCATATGTTCAGATCCTTAATGCATATTAATACCCCTCTGATTATGAACATGAATATGATTTGTGAGTAGTTACGTTTGTTCCTGAGGACATGGGAGAAGTCTTACTATTAATAGTCATGTGAATTTGGTATTCGTTCGATATTTTGATGAGATGTATGTTGTCTCTCCTCAAGTGGTGTTATGTGAACGTTGAATACATGACACTTCACCATTATTTGGGCCTAGAGGAAGGCATTGGGAAGTAACAAGTAGATGATGGGTTGCTAGAGTGGCAGAAGCTTAAACCCAAGTTTATGCGTTGCTTCGTAAGAAGCTGATTTGGATCCACATGTTCTACGCTATGGTTAGTGATACGTCTCCAACGTATCTACTTTTCCAAACACTTTTGCCCTTGTTTTGGACTCTAACTTGCATGATTTGAATGAAACTAACCCGGACTGACGCTGTTTTCAGCAGAACTTCCATGATGTTGTTCATTGTGCAGAAAACCGAAGTTCTCGGAATGACCTGAAAATCCACGGAGATAAGTTTTGGTAAATATAAAAAATACTGGCGAAAGAATCAAGGCCAGGGAGGCCACACTGAGGGAGTCCTGGATAAGGGGGTATCCGGACAGCCAGACTGTATTCGTCGTCTGGACTATAGAAGCATCAAGATACAAGACTCAAGACTTCGGCTCGTGTCCGGATGGGACTCTCCTTTGCGTGGAAGACAAGCTTGGCAATCCGGATATTATGTTTCCTTCCTTGTAACCGACTCCATGTAAACCCTAGCTCTCCGGTGTCTATATAAACCGAAGGCCGATCACAATTACAATCATAAAATCATAGGCTAGCTCTTAGGGTTTAGCCTTTACGATCTCGTGGTAGATCTACTCTTGTATTCCACACATCTTCAATATTAATCAAGTAGGAAGTAGGGTTTTACCTCCATCGAGAGGGCCCGAACCTGGGTAAACATTGTGTCCCTCGCTTCCTGTTACCATCAGCCTAAGACGCACAGATCGTGACCCCCTACCCGAGATCCGCCGGTTTTGACACCGACATTGGTGCTTTCATTGAGAGTTCCTCTGTGTCGTCGCTTCGAGGTTTTATGGCGTCTTCAATCGTCAACGACATGGTCCAGGGTGAGACTCTTATCCCCAGACAGATCTTTGTATTCGGCGGCTTCGCACTGTGGGCCAATTCGCTTGGCCAGTTGGAGCAGATCGACAGCTTCGCCCCTGGCCGCCAGATCCGGTTCGGAAACTTGAACTATACGGTAGATGTCCGCGGAGATTTGACCTTCGACGAATTCGAGCCTGCGCCAGGAGCACCGGACAGCCACGACGAGCATGGCCTAGACCTGCTGTCGGACAGTGCCCGGGACATTCTCCCCAAGGCAGCCCCCGATCTAAATCCAGGGCAGGTTGCACTGCCTACGGACGGAGGGCTGGACCCCGCCCCGCAGGCCACACATTCATCGACGGTGGAGCCGAACACGGGTCTCACCTCTGTGGAGGCCTGTAACCTTGGGCCCCCGGACTCATATCCGGTTGTTGGTCCTGGTCCGCTCACTCTCGAGCCAGCCGAGCCAGGTTGGACTCCAGTAATGGAGTTTACTGCTGCGGACATCTTTCAGCACTCGCCCTTTGGCGACATGCTAAACTCATTGAAGTCTCTCTCTTTGTCAGGAGGCTCCTGGCCGAACTATGCCCGGCCCATGTGGGAAGCAGGCGACGAAGGAACTCGGCGCCCACCCATCACCCACTTCATTTCCACGATCAAGAATTAACCGACGTGCTTGACTCCGAAGACATCGATGGTATGGACGATGATGCAGGAGAGGCTCCAGAATCCCTGGAGCGTGGGACTAGTACCTTGTCATACGATATATACATGGTAGATACGCCCAATAAGGATGGCAGTCTGGACGATAAAACACCCAGGCAAAAGCCAAAGAGGCGGCGCAGA
>NW_025225750.1:11686-19153 GCF_018294505.1 Triticum aestivum | reverse complement strand
GCTTGAGGGGGAGGAGGCAGCCCTGGCAGTGGAGGAGTGTCACGTCCATCCTCACGTCGATTTGCGTCGGTGCCATGGATTCCGCCTCCACCAACGCGTCCCCTGCTTCGCCTTCTTACTGCATCGTCACCTCCCCTTTCTCCGACTCCGACTCCACCTCCTTGACACTCATCCCCTTGCCACGGCTCTCCCCTTCCTTCATTGTTATTTCTGGTTGCACTGTGTGTTTTAGTGGGGAAATAATGGAAGAGAGGGGAGGGTGAAGACCGAAGAGGAAAACTAGGGTGGCCATTGCGGCAATGTTGGAGCCAGCAATGCATACCCCACAAGGAAAGATAGGTGCCAATAATTTTAGCATGCCGATAATGTTCGTTTTGACTGTTCAAAGAATTGATCTTTAACATATTGCTATGTAGGTGGAGTTTTTATTTGGGATGATATAACTTTGGGTTCCACTTCAGCACACCCCCTCTAATAAATTCAACGCTTGAGATTAAGATGTGCCTCTTCCGATGAGAGGGTATGATGGTCCAGTTAAAAAGTAATTATTGCTTTACAAACTCACAATGTGGAATATGATCTTCCTAAATTTAACAGATGTAATGTGCCCTGACAAACTGCATTCTTAGTCATGGAACTTGTCGTGCCGGAACAATATAGTTCACATACATATCATTCACCAAACCACACAGCTAATATTGTCGTGCCAAAACAATTTAGTCGAATTTGGTCAAGTTGAACGGTGGTGGCAGCGAGATTGACATGCGGGTCAAACTATGGTGGTCTTGTCAATGCGATCGTGAAGGGGACAATTTCTTAACAAACATATAATCGCCATATATTTGGTTTTACGTGCTACCCAAAGATCTTACATCCAACATCCACAAAATACCTCGTCCATGTACTAATCATGTTGGAAGTAAGAAGTACTCCTCTGATGTTGAAGTAATTGTTGCATTGCTACCAAAATCCATCATCTGTTAAGCTAAATTGAACCACACTAGACTAAACCTTACTAGTATTAAGATCAGTAGAACCCTAGGCATAGCAGAATCATTTAGGAGGTGATCTTGTCAATGCGAACGTGGAGAGACACCGTCCTGGACGGGCCAGCCCCTGCCAGCAGCTTGTGCGGCACCGTCAAAAAGGTCAGCTCCTCCACGGCGACCATGCCGGGCTCCTTGCTGCTCGTCACCTGGATTTCCGCTCGGACCGTGTCGGTCCGGTCGTTGACCCCCACCGGCGGCCCGTTCGCCCACAACTTGGCCACGTAGTGCGGCGACGGGCATTATAGTTTCTCTGCTAGTAGTATTAACTCGATGCGAGATAGTTTGCAACACATTTCGATGAGATTCCTTGTATGAAACTGAAATATGAATATTTTGAGTAATAATATAAGAGCTAGAACTGAAAATATGTTTGATTTTTTGTATAGTTGCATAATATTTATTAAATATAAATATCACAATAGAATGGAAATTCCCATGCATATTTGCATGTGGAGGGGAATCTTTTCCATGCATGTTGCATGATGTGCCATGCTTGCATGTTTAGAGAAATAGGGTAGTGAGGTGGGCCTTCTTTTCATGCATGTTGCATGATGAGATGGCAAGTTTGGATGTTGAGAGAAATAGTTCAGTGGGGCTAGCTATTTAGATATAGAAGATAAACAGCAGAGGAACAAAAGACACGGTAGATTGATGAGCAGTGTCGAGCGTACGCCGTTTTCCTGTAGGACTGATGTCCAACACTAATAAACCACTGTGAGATGACATCGCCACTTGAGGGAACGGATCCTCTAACATAGAGGAGAGAAGTCAGTTAAGCTATAGTGCAATTTAGTACAAAACAGAGAAGGAAAGCCAGGGATACTGCAGCAAGCACTGTAGCGACAGGTTACTGTATGCAGTTACTGTTCATAGAAATAAATCCAAAATTAATTTTGTTGCACCATAATTTTTTTTGTAAGTAATTTTTGTAAATGTACGCAGTAGATTTGTAATTTGCAAATTAAATCAAATTATTCTAGTCTTAATCATATGGATGTAAAGAAGGAAAGTCAGGCTTACTGTAGCTTATATGACTTCTCTTCTTCATGTTAAAGGATCAGATTCCAAACGTAGGATCCAAGTGTCGTATGCCGGTCAGACACATATCATACCCAAAGCAATTTCCTTGATCGAAATGTAAACACTATCTGTCTCTGAAAAAAATATACAAAATGAAAAAGAAGGTTTGGAACTAATTCAATAGGAATTTTGATTATCCAATCTAACCTTAGGTTCTCGCTAACTTCATATAGTAGTACTTGCCAACTTCCGCCCTCCCTTTTAAAGAAAAAGACACATACATACAAAGTGGCAATGATACCTTCCAACAAGCAGGTCGAAAGAAATATAATGACGACGGGCGAGTGGCACAAGTACCACAAACCCAACACCCAACAATAAAACAGGAGAGTCCACCCCTAACAAACTACAACCAAGACTATTAAAGAGGATCGAAGCCGAGTCCCCATGAGATCCCACCGAACACCTAGGATTCGGACACATCGAGCCACCTCCGGAAGGGGCCGTCTCACCGTAGCGATAGCCCTCTCACTTCGGGTCATGGACAACCGCTCCTGCCAAGGGACAACAAGGACTGAGAACAAGGACCACTGGGACCCGTCTACAGGATTGGAGATAAACAGATGCAACACACTCCATAGACTAGGACATGATACTCTAGGTGGGAGGCAAACCCGACGTCGTGGGCCATCTGCCACCGAGAGGGACTGAGATTCCGCGCCGAAGCCATCAAAAGGGTGAAGGATCCGGGCGCCACCGCCATCAGGCCCAAGACTCACGGTGTCTCCAACACTGGCCCGCAAAACCAGGCACCACATCTGTCAACAGAACGGGGGGTGGGGGGGGGTGCAGTCAACGAACACTGATGCGGAAGCCGACCATCCAAAGTTAGTTGCATACATGCATATTAAAACAAACCAGATGAATCTCATTAAAACTTTGTTATTTTTACATAAAACCTTATGATTTTTTGACATATTTGACCTAGACCGGACTCTAAACCTAGACAAAATGACTGCCAACACTCGTTCCCCACGTCCGGCAAGCCATGGGCCCCGGGAACTGAAACTCCGCCTCCGCAGCCGGCAAGTGGCTAATCAGCCGACGATGATGAGCCAATCAAGCTTCGCTTCAGCGGGAGCGAAAGAGCGATGGCCTTCCTGGGACCCGAGCGCCAGCGACCTACCATGCTCTACTCTTCCTCGCTGCCGCCGGCGCCCGCAGATGTGTCGGCTAAGTGGTCGTGGCGGCAGGGCATGGGCGTGGCGGAGCTGGTGAAGTTGTCCTCGTCCTTGTTCTATTCGTAGAATTCATCCACCAGCTCATCGATCTCCTTGAAGGCTGCTTCTAGCTCTGCATGATGGCGGCGGTACCGCCAACAATCGTGTCGAATTTCGCGGGTTGTACCATAGGAGTCGACCAGGTCCATGTCCGGCGCAATGGTCGTGCTGGCAGCAAGTTGCTCCTCCGCATGCTGGTGCTCATCAAGGAGGGAAAGATTGTACTCCTGGTCGATCGGTCTGCACCTGCCGGGACGTGGCCTCCCGCTCGACCAACATCTTGTCGTTGTAGTGAGCACGGGCCTCGTCCATGATAATGCCGGCATGGACCGGCGAGGAGGGCGGTGTCGGCACGTTGTCGGCCGCATTTTTTATTGGGACGTCCGCCTTCGGCTACCTGTCGGCCTGCCAACCAGCAGCAATGGCACCGATCTCCGTTTTCTGCTCTAACGAGAGGCTGCCTTGAAGCTCGAGATGGTCATGACGGGTGTGGTGTGGAGAGAAGAAATGGAGCGAAGGAGAATAGACGCGGCTATATCCGGGGCTGGAGTTTAAATAGCCGCAGGATAGTGCGCCGGAGAGTTCAAAAACGAAACGTCAAATTTTCTGACCACCTCCTCTTCCTTGGCTGCTGCATTATTGCTCCAGCTCCGTCGCCGAACTAGCATCCCAGCAAGCCCACGGCACAGGAAACGAAGCAAGCAGCAGAGTCAATGTGTACTCGATTGATTGATGGACACCGGTCATTGGTCAAGGGCCGAGAGTCAAAATGTGGCGTGCGCCGCTGGTCGTGCCTGCCACCGGATGACACGGTACATAGCCATAGGTCCTCCGTAGCTGCACCGTGCAGCCGTAGCCTCGTGGGTGCAGCCAAATCCCATCTCCTCTGCGAATGTCCAGAGCAAAGCTGCAACAGTCCACAGCAAAATGAACCACCATATATTATTTAGTCTACTAGTATGCAAGATTGGGAAAAGGGATTCTGTTTTCCTAAAAATCAGACGTTTGTTTTTCAATTCGTTATATATAGGTCGAATTCTGCACCGTACGATTGTGTTGTCAAGATTGGTGCACGAGTAGTCTATTTGCTTGGCGCGTTTTGGCGGGAGTCCAACATTATGCAAAATAGTTGTTGTCCAAAAAGAAACACGATAATCAGTTTTAAGGAAAAAGTCCAAAAAAAACCTCGAAATTGTAGGTCAAAGCTAAATCAAACCCTGAACTTCTAATCACCGAAATCAGCACACTAAATTCTCTTATCCCGGTCTATTTTGAACCTTGAGAGCGTTTCATTGGTATTCGCTGACGTGGCAAGTCAAACACTGGGATCATTGACTAAGTCGTGTGTTCCTCTTTGTTTTGATCGCTGCATGGAGAAAATGTTGTGGTCGAAATTGCTACAGTACCTCTCAATTTTCAAAAAGAA
Organism: Triticum aestivum; assembly: GCF_018294505.1. NCBI lineage: Eukaryota > Viridiplantae > Streptophyta > Magnoliopsida > Poales > Poaceae > Triticum > Triticum aestivum. The sequence goes on along the minus strand of NW_025225750.1, from coordinate 14,378 downwards.
AATCTCAGTTTTGAAAATCGTTCAAAGTTCAAAAAATGTTTGTGTTAAAAAAATGTGCTTTATAGTACCTCCTAGGTATTCAAAAATAGTTCGACACTATTCAAAATGTTCGAATTCAAAAAATATTCTTGTTTTAAATAAATGCTCACATATTTGAAAAAAAATTGGGTCCTAAAAATTGTTCGCTAGGGTGCCTCCCGGTTTAAAAAAATGTTCAAAGTCTGAAAAATGTTTGTGTTTTTAAGAAATGTTCACTAGAATACCTCCTAGGTTTTAAAAAATTGTTCGTGTTTTCAAAAAAGTTTCAAATTATAAAAATATTCCTGTTTTAGAGAAATGCTCAAAATTTTGAAAAAAGTTTGCGTTTTAGAAAGTTGTTCGCTGGAGTACCTCCCAATTTTAAAAAGTGTTCCAAGTTCGAAAAATATTTGTGCTTTAAAAAATGTTCGTTGCAGTACCGCCTAGGTTACGAAAAATTCCTCGTGTTTTAAAAAAAACGTGTTTCATAAAATATTCGTGTTTTAAAGAAATGATTGTAAATTCGAAAAAATCTAGTCTATCTAGTATCTAATATATTTTTCAGGAGCCAGATGACATGGTTTGCGTTTTAGAAAATTGATCCCTACAGTACCTCTTAGTTCTAAACGAATGTTCTCATTTTCAAAAAATGTTCCCAGTTCAAAAAATGTTTGTGCTTAAAAAAAAACTGTTTGCTACACCCTCCTTGGTTTTCAAAAATTGTTAGTGCTTTCAAAAAATGTCCACGATTCAAAATGTTTAAAAATCAAAAAATGTTCGAGTTCAATTTTTTTTCACAACTTTGCAAAATATTCACTTTTTTCAAACAGAGTGTTTAGCTTTTTTTTTTTAGGATCTGGCGCTGCTATTGGTTTATGTTATTAAATGCCGCGTTGCCTAATGGACACCAGTGATCGTTAGTTGTACTGGCTATCATCGTACCGTTCCAGCTCTTTTTTTGAGGGAACCTACCGTTCCAGCTGTAGCGCCCACGATCCATCCATGTAGCACGTTTTTTTTTTTGAAACAACCTCGCATGCTTTATTCACTTTCCATAATGTTCAAAGGTACAAAATCAAGCTCCCCAGGCTGGCCCAACCACACATGACGGCCAAAACCCAGAGACAAAGCATATTTAGCGAGATTGTGAGCCTCGAAATTCAAGCTCCTAAACTCGTGAACTACTTTACATGACATAAAAGAATGAGCACGATGTATTATTTCATGCACTATAGCTCCATACTCAGACGACGAGCTTTTGTGGACATCCTCTACCACCCGTTTGCAATCCGATGCAATCTGAATTTTGTTTTCATAAAGATCCTCTGCCAAAGCTTGCCCCTCCCTCACTGCAATCGCTTCCAGCGTACTTGCATCAGTGATGAACTTGATTTTTAATGTTGAAGCACCTAAGAACCTGCCATTGTGGTCACGGCTCACCACCCCCACTGCACCGCAATCTCCTTCAATAGACACCGCCGCGTCCACGTTCATCTTTACATGATCGCCAGCCACACATTTGGTCTGCGACTGGCTTGCTTCTGTGTCCCCCTATCTCCTTTCTCAAGAAGCTCCAGATCCCTCAGGTAATGAATTATGAAAGAGTTGGTAGAGAATGGGCTGTCGTAAATCTCTTCGTGAATAGCTCTCCTTCTCGCTCGCCAAACAGCCCAAAGAGTCACAGCCATCCGGGTGAATTCCTCATGTGATAGCAAGTCATGCATTGTGAAAACCCAGTTCTTTGCGTCAAAGGACAAGTTATCAAGCATTATCTCCACTGTTTCTTCTGAGCAAAGAGACCAAACACTTCTAGCCATTACACAATCTATTAGTGCATGCTTCCAATCATCTTGCGCCGAACAGAAGGCACACACACTTGTCGTCGCCATGTTCCGATGATGCAACCCCCCCGCTATTGGGATTGTTTCGTGACAGAGCCTCCACAAAAAAACTTTTATTTTGGATGGAACCTTGATATGCCACAGAGAGGTCCAAGCTGCTTCCACTGTTGCCTTATTTGAGTGTCCTCCTGCCGGCTGTAGTATTTCTTCCTTTTCTTGCTCTTACATTTTTAACTGGAGCGAACACTAATGGCCCGGCCCCTTGCGACTAGTGGGTGTGAAAGGACGGTAATTTGCCGCAGAAAGAAAAATCTCCCTCAGGCTCAGTCAACAATCCGGGCTTTAATCTGCCACGTCAGCAATCCTTATTTGGAAATCCTTTCAGGGTTCAAAATAGACCAGGATCAATGAGTTCGGTGTGCTGATTTCAGGGATTGGGAGTTAAGGGTTTGATTTATCTTTCTTCTACAAGTTTAAGATTTACTTTGGACTTTTCCCAGTTTTAATTATACGAGATGGCTGCACCAACACGTCTCTGGCGACACAACTCTGGCGGTGGCCGGCATGGTACATCCCCGACCTGAGATCAGCGGGAGTCCTCGCGTACTACCGCGGGACGGTGGTGTGCTGCACCTTCACCGCGAAGCTGCTCCTCGCTGATGAGAGAGGTCGCGTGGTTGACTCATGTGCGAGGCAAGGAGAGACCAACCAGTACTATAAGATTTGGGTTTTTTTTAGTTTTATGATTTCTTTTTCATTTAATTTTGTGTTTCCATTTTAATTCTTTTTCGTTTGCTGGTATTTTACGATACTACACATTGTACACGTTATAT
>NW_025225750.1:6570-11676 GCF_018294505.1 Triticum aestivum | reverse complement strand
TATATATCATCAATGTCTCACAAACCATCATATTAATTAATTCACACATACACACATGTATAGTTATATACAATTTCTCCTACATATGTATGTTGCCTTCGGAACCAGTGGCATTAGCCTAATTGGTGCTTTCGGAGCACGATGACAATTGGAAGTGGTTTTCATGGGGGCGGTAGCGGGTAATAGTATTCTCCCTTCGGATTTATGACCTGGTCGAGCAAAAATCCCGCTATTTCCTCTTGAAGTGCTTCTACGCGCTCCGTTTCTAGGAGCTTCGCCCGCACCTCTCTGAACTGTTAAGAAGGAGATCAATATGCATGTGTAGTAGTTGTGTGACTAGATATCGATAATGGTGTAAAAATTGTGAATAGTGTTTTGACAAGCGTACCCATTCCTGTCTTTGAGATCTGCTCCTTTCGGACGCCATCATGCGAATGTTCTCGCAAACGCAGAATGCACATAGATCAGTCCCCTGCGCCTGCTTCAGGGCCTTTACGAGAATCGAATTTGATCAGATAATAATTAATCAAGCATGATAATTAAAGAGATGGCAGCTAGCTAGCTAGCTAGTACTACTTAATTACTTACCTTGGGTCTTCCCCATTTAAGCTTTTCTTTCCATTCGCCTTCCGTGACGCTGATGAACCTTGCCCAAGCCCTGCCTGCCGACAAAGAAAATGAATAAAGGGGTTATTAAATAGTTCATATCATGAAATGACGAACTAAATAGGCCGAGATATATAGTTAATAATGATTGAAATTACCTGTTGACTATCCCAAACAAGATGTTATAGTTAGTTTTTTCTTTGAGTAGTGAGTCCAGTATTTCAACTGTTCCGGCGTCAACTTTAATGATACACAAGACCCAGTGAAATCTGCATGCACACACGTTTGCATGTCTTAATTAAGCGGGCATATGTAAGCAAAAACATGTAGCTAGCTAGTAGGCAAAAACAGAGAATTTGTAGTACAAGATAGTGTGACTCACTGAAAGTTGTAAGGAAGTAGTATATCTTCATTGTATTTGAGGCGCTTCAAGAACTCTAGCATGCTGTCCTCTACGGCCTTTTGTTGACGTGAATCTATTTTCTATGTGTATTCATTAACGGTGTTTGGGTCAATGAACCCAATGCCATAGCGTCCACCTTTTCTCATTTCATACATCTTCATCCTGCATATTATACCACAGAAAAGAATATAGTGAGGATAATTACAGGTAATGATTGATCAAAAGGATCACTACAGCTAGCTTGAGACTTAAATTACAGAAAGAAATCACTTACAAACAATAGCAACTGCCGATAGATTTGTCGAGTGCGTCTTGATTGTATAACTGAAACAGTTCAGAATACTCAACGGACACAACTTTCTCATGGTAGTAATGCCCCTCCTTGACATTCACCATGAGGGACAATCGATCGGAAATCTTGGTAATGTTCATGTACCATTGATGCAATTCATACATTCTTGTTGGGAGGTTCTTGACCTTGTCTGGCTCGACCAAAGGTTGGCCCTGGACATATTTCTGTTTTATTTCATCCTCTCTAAGCACAGGCATGGGCTCGATCTTGAGGAGTTGTCCAACAGTGATTTTGAGAACTTCAGCCTGCATTATATGGTCCTCCGTTATTACCACATTGCCCACCTCAGGAACGTAAACTGTTTGCCCACAATAATATTGGGCGCGCGTACTGTCACGTGTTGTTGGCACAACAAGCGAGGGGATCGATTGCGCCGCCTGTTCTCCCAGCTGGGGAATGGTTTTCCCGCATTTTTTGACAGCTGCTTCTTGTTTGCTCGATCCCGAGCTCGCCTCCTTACGTAGACGTGCTCGATTTAACTTCCTGATGTGGCGCTCATAGTCTGTGTCAACAGGCTTGGGAGCTGGTGGTTGAGCCATACGAATGAAGTGGTCAATCGTTTCTTCAGGCACTTTCTTCCTTGGCGGCGTTGGCAATTTCGGTGCAAAATGGGCTTCCACCTCGGACTTCGATATGGCTGCGGTTTCCTCCTCGGACCTGTCATAAGCCCTCTGCGGAAGAGGCGTGAGGCTTGGACCATATTTATATCGCTTGCCTCCGCCTGTACTTCCTGTACTACCTCGACTCGTACCGCTACGCACCATAACTGCGGGGTGTCTCTTCTGCGATTGCTGAGGCGGCGGAGACGGCTGATGGGGCTGAGTTGGACGAGGAGGAGTGGCCGCCTGAAGCTGTGCCGGACTTGGAGGAGGAGTGGCCTGAGGTTGTGCCGGACTTGGAGGAGGAGTGGACGTCTGACGCTGTGGCGGACTTGGAGGAGGAGGAGTGGCCTGACACTTTGCCGGACTTGAAGGAGGAGTGGCCTGACACTTTGCCGGACTTGGTGGACTTGCAGGAGCGGAAGACTGCTGACTCGGTGGCGAACTTCGACGAGGAGTCGGCTGACGCGGTGTCGGTGGCCTTCGAAAGATGATGCAATCCTTTTTCTATAGGATGATACAATGGTTGGCATCTCCGAGAAAGCGCTCGTCGTCACCTCCAGGAATGTCAAGCTCTAGCTCCGAATATGGGTCCACCACCTCATCAACCAAGACACAAGCATAGCCCGCTGGAATCGGGTTGCAATGGAAGGTTGCCTCGGGGGGATTTGTAAAAGCAACGGCGTCCGCCACCTTCATGGATATGTTCTTCATTTTGACTTGTAGCTCGCAGCTAGTGTTCTCCGTGATGTCATCCACGGGGTATCTACCTAGCATTGCGTCGTCCGGGGCGGAACCCACGCTGCTTCTCGGCATGGATGGGGCGGTGCTATCCAATGCTGGATCATTCTCTAGCTGATGCAGCTGCTGAGACCCCCTTTGCTGGGTAAGTGAGTCGATCTGCTCCTGCTGCCGCTGGAATTTGACTACCAATTCCGCTTGACTTGCTTCTAGGCCTTGAAGGCGTTCATAGTCCCGCTTCCTCTGCTCCTCCTCCATCTTCCTCTTCTTCTCCTCCGCAATCTTCTTTCTCGCACGGGTTCTGTAGTCGGTGTTCCAGTCTGAAAACCCCTCATACCACGGAATAGCGCCCTTGCCTCGTGTTCTTCTCGGGTGTTCAGGATTTCCCAGGGCACGTGTAAGCTCGTCGTTCTCTCTGTTGGGCTAGAACACCCCCGATCGTGCCTCTTATATTGCAACAAGTATCGCATCGTCGGCTCCCTTCGGACTTGCCCTCGTCGAAACATTGCCTGTCTTCGGGTCCAACTCCCCCCATGCGCATAGAACCAAGTCCTGACCCTGGGGGCCAGCTCTTAGGAACCGGAGTGGCACCTGCATCCTCCATCTCTTTCTCAGACTTATCCCACTTAGGCATTGCCACCGCATAGCCACCTGGCCCCAGCTTATGGAGCTTATCCTTTTTTTCGGCATTCTTCTTGTTTATTCTCGACCGTTCCTTAGCTAACTCCAAATCCTTGAATTTCACGAAATCGTCCCAATGAGCACGTTGGTTCTCTAGTGTTCCCTCGGATACTGGATTCTTCCTTCCTCCCTTGACGTACTTGTCCCATTCACGATTCTTATGGTTCTTGAATGCGTCCTTGACTTTTTGCACATCTGCTTCTGTGAAATGATCTGGTAGGGTGAAATGTTCCATGAGAGTATCCCAAAGCAGATCTTTTTGATTCTTGTCGACAAAAGTAACATCTGGACGTGGAGCAGCGTCCTCTTTGCCTTTTTGTCTTTTGTCTTTTGCTGGCTCTCTCCATTCTTGAAGGGAGATCGGGAGTTGGTCCTTCATAAGAACTCCGCACTGACGAACGAACTTGTCCGCAATCTTCTTAGGCGCTAATGGTTCGCCATTAGGTCTGACTGCCTCGATATTGTACTTTACGCCCTCCTTCAACTTTTTGTTCGGGCCTCGTTTCGTCCTTTTGCCTGAAGATTTGCTCGATCCGGATGGCTGAAAGAACAAAGATCGATTCGTTAATATATCTTCAAGTCATTTAAAACATGTGATGATCACCAGATACCTGCTTATATATATATATATATATATATATATATATATATATATATATATATATATATATATATATATATATATATATATATACCTCCCCGGTCTTTGTTGTTTCAGGATCAACATGTTCTTCGTCATCGTCATAATCGTAGTTCATGACTTCATCAATTCGGTCGTCGCGATCGAATATCATATCACCCTCTCTGGTGTTGTTTAGAAATTCAGAGCCGTCATAATCTTCTTCATTCTGATCATCATCTGGCCCGCGTATCATATCGTACATGGTCTGTTCTCCCTCTCTGTCGGTATTGTCTGCCATAACTTTTATTTAACTAATTCAAAAGAAATATAAAACAATTTAGTATTCAAATTACATCGTCTCGAATAATAATATAATCTCGAATACTTCGTCTAGAATAATAGATATAATCTCGAATACATCGTCTCGAATAATATATAATATTGAATAGTACATCATCGGCTAGCTAATTAAAGATCGAATACTACAGAAGAATCTAGAACACTTGCGGTTCCTGCGGCGCGGGCGGTGGACACCCAAAGAGAAGGAACCTTCACAGGATCATAGCTGAAGTGAGATCCCCGAAGATACTGCCAGGTATTGGAGAACCTACCGCCCTCTAACGCAACCATGTAGCGATGGACATGCTCGTCCTCCTCCCTGACACGACGACGTACCACCTCCGGCGGGGCCGGGTTCCTCTGCACAGAAACTGGCCCACGCGAACGCCACCAAACGAGATCAGGGTCGACGAAGGGACCCGGGGCCGGGTTCCTCATCAAGCGGCGCGCCCCTCCAGGCAGCACCTCCCAGTGCCAGCCCGGTGGAGCCCAGTCCCAGACATGGGTCGGCTGGACGTCGTCGCGAACGGGTCGACGGCGAGGATGCGGGCCGGGCATCGTCGAGAACAAATACTAGCTATATGCCCGCAAAAAGTAATATTTTTTAATGATTGGATTTTGATAACTAAAATTTCTAACATTTCTACTATTTCAAAAATCTATATACTATTTCATACTAATTAAGCATCTAACACTAAAAACAGAAAACACAACTTCTATACATCCATTAAAAAACTGAAAAACAACATTATATAAAAAAATT
>NW_025225750.1:1570-6250 GCF_018294505.1 Triticum aestivum | reverse complement strand
GGAGAGAGGTTAGAGGGGGAGAGCTCACAGCGGGGCGACGGCGACGGCGAGGCGACGGTGGCGACGGGGACGGGGGCAGCGACGGGGACGGGGGCGGCGACGGGGACGGGGGCGGCGACGGAGACAAGGACGGCGACGGGGATGGGGGCGGCGACGGGGACGGGGGCGGGCCCTAGGCGGCGACGGAGACGACGGCGGCAACGGGGACGGGGGTGGCGACGGAGACGAGGGCGGCGACGGCGACGGGGGCGGCGACGACGACGGAGACGACGAAAACAGAGGATGAATGAAAATTTCGTAAGTCGAGTATATATAGAAGGCACCTTTAGTACCGGTTGGAGCCACCAACCGGTACTAAAGGCCTGTTTTGGCCAGGACAAGCGGCGGGAAGCGACCCCCTTTAGTACCGGGTGGTGGCACAAACCGGTACTAAAGGACCCCCCTTTAGTACCGGTTTGTGCCACGACCCGGTACTAAAGGGGTCGCGCTGCCACCTCAAAGTTTAGTCCCACATCGCCGGGCGAAGGGCAGCCACACTGGTTTATAAACCCAGCCACGGCTACCACTTCGAACTCCTCTATATAGCTAGTAGGCTTGTGGGCCTAAACTCTGCGCACTGCCCTGTGAGTCTGCTGGGCCTTTAAGGCCTGTAATTACACACCTGTGGCCTATCAGGCCCACAGGGAAGCGCCCCAATTTTTTTATAGTTTTTTTCTTTTCTGCTTTATTTTCTTCTATTTATTTTTGCTTAGTTTTTTGTATAGTTTTTTCTTTTCTGTTATATTTATTTTCTTCTATTTATTTGTGAGTAGTTTTTCATCTAGATTGCCAAAATTCAACATTTTCAGAGTTCATTTTGTAGTGATTTTCAATTTCACGGTCATTTTGTAAACAATTGAAAAATAGCAAATATAATTTTTTTCTTTTCTCCTTTATTTTTTCTTCTATTTATTTCTGAGTAGTTTTTTCTTTTCTGCTATATTTATTTTCTTCTATTTATTTTTAAGTAGTTTTTTTATATAGTTTTTTCTTTTCAGCTATAGTTTTTCTTTCTTTTCTGCTATTTTTTCTGTTAATGCCCGTAGTTTTCAAATTTGAATAGTTTAAATTTTTAATTATTTGAAATTAGTGTGAATTTGTTTGCACATAAAATTTCTTCGCGTTTCAAATGCCAAAACAAATAACTACCCTAACTATTACAGAGATTCCCCTCTCGGTGCGAAACACAGAAGAAAGTGATGATAGCTAGTGAAGCCGATCACATTCCAGATCTTTGGGTGTGAAACTTTTTCTTCGCGTGTGTCCTTTTGCGCCGTAACCATGGAAAATCTTCATCATTTAACGGGATGCTCGGGTCAATATTCACTGTGAATGGAGCAATTTCATCAAACTTTTCATAATCTTCTGACTTGTCTGCCTTGTCATCCACTCCCACGATGTTTCTCTTCCCAGAAACAACTATGTGCCGCTTTGGCTCATCGTACGATGCATTCGCTTCCTTATCTTTTCTTTTTCTTGGCTTGGTAGACATGTCCTTCACATAGAAAACCTGTGCCACATCATTGGCTAGGACGAATGGTTCGTCTGCATACGCAAGATTGTTGAGATCCACTGTTGTCATTCCATACTGCAGGTCTTCCGTTACCCCGCCTCGTGTCATATTGACCCATTTGCACCGAAACAAAGGGACCTTTAAACCACGTCGATAGTCAAGTTCCCATATGTCCTGTATATAACCATAATATGTTTCCTTTCCCGTCTTGGTTTCTACATCAAAGCGGACACCACTGTTTTGGTTGATGCTCTTCTTATCTTGGGCGATCGTGTAAACTGTATTACCATTTATCTCGTACCCTTTGAAAGTCATTATATTCGAAGATGGTAACTGGGACAACAAGTACATGTCATCTTCAATAGAGGTGTCATGCATGGTACGTGTCTGCAACCAGCTGGCGAAACTCCTGGTTTGTTCACGTGTAATCCAGTCATCAGACCGCTCCGGGTGTTTGGAGCGTAGCAAATTCTTGTGTTCATCCATATACGGAGCCACCAAGGCGGAATTCTGTAGAACTGTGTACTGTGCTTCAGTGAGAGATTGTACGTCCATACATATTATTTGTTCCCCTCCTAGCGTGCCTTTTCCATCCAGTCTGCCCTTATGCCGCGATTCAGGAACACCAATCGGCTTAAGGTCAGGAATAAAGTCAATACAAAACTCAATGACCTCCTCATTTTGATGGCCCTTGGAGATGCTTCCTTCTGGCCTAGCATGGTTATGAACATATTTCTTTAAGACTCCCATGAACCTCTCAAAGGGTTGTGTAGAAATGCAGGACCCAAAACGTTAATCTCTTCGCATAGGTGAACTAGGACGTGCGTCATGATGTTGAAGAAGGATGGTGGGAACACCAACTCGAAACTGACAAGACATTGCACCAAATCATTCTGTAACCTTTGTATGATTTCTGGATCGATTACCTTCTGAGAGATTGCATTGAGAAATGCACATAGCTTCACAATGGCTAATCGAACATTTTCCGGTAGAAGCCCCCTCAATGCAACCGGAAGCAGTTGCGTCATAATCACGTGTCAGTCATGAGACTTTAGGTTCTGGAACTTTTTCTCTGCCTTGTTTATTATTCCTTTTATATTCGACGAGAAGCCAGACGGTACCTTAATACTGAGCAGGCATTCAAAGAAGATTTCCTTCTCTTCTTTGGTAAGAGCGTAGCTTGCATGACCCTGATGTATGCCGTCTTCTCCGTGCATACGTTGCTGGTCCTCCCGTGCCCCAGGTGTATCTTTTGTCTTCCCATACACGCCCAAGAAGCCAAGCAGGGTCACACAAAGATTCTTCGTCACGTGCATCACGTCGATTGCGGAGCGGACCTCTAGGTCTTTCCAATATGGCAGGTCCCAAAATATAGATTTCTTCTTCCACATGGGTGCGCGTCCGTCAGCGTCCTTTGGAACAGGTTGTCTGCCAGGACCCTTTCCAAATATCACCTTCAAATCCTTGACCATATCATGTACATCAGCACCAGTACGGTGGCGAGGCTTCGTCCGGTGATCCGCCTCACCTTTGAAATGCTTGCCTTTCTTTCTTACGGAATGCCTGTTCGGAAGAAATCGACGATGTCCCAGGTACACATTCTTCTTACAACTATTCAAATATATACTGTCGGTATCATCCAAACAGTGCATGCATCCGTGGTATCCCTTGTTTGTCTGTCCTGAAAGGTTACTGAGAGCAGGCCAATCATTGATGGTCACGAACAACAATGCCTTTAGGTCAAATTCTTCCTGTTTGTGCTCATCCCATGCACGTACACCTGTTCCATTCCACAGTTGTAAGAGTTCTTCAACTAATGGCCTTAGGTACACATCAATGTCGTTGCCGGGTTGTTTAGGGCCTTGGATGAGCACTGGCATCATAATGAACTTCCGCTTCATGCACAACCAAGGAGGACGGTTATACAAACATAGAGTCACATGCCAGGTGCTATGGTTGCTGCTCTACTCCCCAAAAGGATTAATGCCATCTGCACTTAGACCAAACCATACGCTCCTTGCGTCATCTGCAAACTCCTTCCCGTACTTTCTTTCGATTTTTCTCCACTGCGACCCGTCAGCGGGTACTCTCAACTTTCCGTCTTTCTTACGGTCTTCTATGTGCCATCGCATCGCCTTGGCATGCTCTTTGTTTTGGAACAAACATTTCAACCATGGTATTATAGGCGAATACCACATCACCTTGGCAGGAATCTTCTTCCTGGGGCGCTCGCCCTCGACATCACCATGCTCATCGCGGCTGATCTTATAGCGCAATGCACCACATACTGGGCAAGTGTTCAAATCCTCGTACTCACCGCGGTAGAGGATGCAATCATTAGGGCATGCATGTATCTTCTGCACCTCTAACCCTAGAGGGCAGACAGCCTTCTTTGCTTCGTACATACTCTCGGGCAATTCGTTGTCCTTTGGAAGCATATCCTTTATCATTACCAGCAACTTTCCAAATCCCTTGTCAGATACACCATTCTCCGCCTTCCATTGCAGCAATTCCAGTGTGGTGCCCAGCTTTTTCTTGTCACCTACGCAATTCGGGTACAACAATTTTTTGTGATCCTCTAACATGCGCTGCAACTTCTTCTTCTCCAAATCACTTGCGCAGTTTCTCTATGCATCGGCAATGGCCCGACCTAGATCATCAACGGGCTCATCTGATGCCTCTTCTTCAGCTTCTTCCCGCATTGCCGGCTCAGCTTCTTCCCGCATTACCGGCTCAGCTTCTTCCCCCATTGTTGTATCATCGTATTCAGGGAACCCATGGCCAGGATAGCTGTCGTCGTCCTCTTCTTCTTCATTGTCTTCCATCATAACCCCTCTTTCTCCGTGCTTGGTCCAAACATTATAGTGGGGCATGAAACCGGACTCAAACAGGTGGACGTGAATGGTTCTTGACGTAGAGTAATTGCGATCATTCTTACAGCCAGCACATGGACAAGGCATAAAACCATCCGCCCGCTTGTTTGCCTCAGCCGCAAGCAGAAAAGTATGCACGCCCTCAACGAACTGGGGAGAGCATCGGTCATCGTACATCCATTGCCGGCTCATCTTCATTACACAACACCGAATAGACCAAATTAATACAAGTTCATACATAAAGTTCATACAACA
>NW_025225750.1:0-1560 GCF_018294505.1 Triticum aestivum | reverse complement strand
TATATATATATATATATATATATATATATATATATATATATATATATATATATATATATATATATATATATATACCTCCCCGGTCTTTGTTGTTTCAGGATCAACATGTTCTTCGTCATCGTCATAATCGTAGTTCATGACTTCATCAATTCGGTCGTCGCGATCGAATATCATATCACCCTCTCTGGTGTTGTTTAGAAATTCAGAGCCGTCATAATCTTCTTCATTCTGATCATCATCTGGCCCGCGTATCATATCGTACATGGTCTGTTCTCCCTCTCTGTCGGTATTGTCTGCCATAACTTTTATTTAACTAATTCAAAAGAAATATAAAACAATTTAGTATTCAAATTACATCGTCTCGAATAATAATATAATCTCGAATACTTCGTCTAGAATAATAGATATAATCTCGAATACATCGTCTCGAATAATATATAATATTGAATAGTACATCATCGGCTAGCTAATTAAAGATCGAATACTACAGAAGAATCTAGAACACTTGCGGTTCCTGCGGCGCGGGCGGTGGACACCCAAAGAGAAGGAACCTTCACAGGATCATAGCTGAAGTGAGATCCCCGAAGATACTGCCAGGTATTGGAGAACCTACCGCCCTCTAACGCAACCATGTAGCGATGGACATGCTCGTCCTCCTCCCTGACACGACGACGTACCACCTCCGGCGGGGCCGGGTTCCTCTGCACAGAAACTGGCCCACGCGAACGCCACCAAACGAGATCAGGGTCGACGAAGGGACCCGGGGCCGGGTTCCTCATCAAGCGGCGCGCCCCTCCAGGCAGCACCTCCCAGTGCCAGCCCGGTGGAGCCCAGTCCCAGACATGGGTCGGCTGGACGTCGTCGCGAACGGGTCGACGGCGAGGATGCGGGCCGGGCATCGTCGAGAACAAATACTAGCTATATGCCCGCAAAAAGTAATATTTTTTAATGATTGGATTTTGATAACTAAAATTTCTAACATTTCTACTATTTCAAAAATCTATATACTATTTCATACTAATTAAGCATCTAACACTAAAAACAGAAAACACAACTTCTATACATCCATTAAAAAACTGAAAAACAACATTATATAAAAAAATTTCATACTAATTAAACACTAATTATATACTACTAATAATAATCTAAATTATATACTAATTAAACATAAAAAATTTCCATACTAATTAAACACTAATTTCCATATAAAAATTTTTGATAACTAAAACAATAATAATCTAAATAATCTAAACTAATTAAACATACAAAATACGTATATACTAATACATACATGCATTAATTCATACATATGTGTGTGTGTGTGTCTTCCTTATAAATTTTTTTGATAACTAAAACAATAATAATCTAAATAATCTAAATTATATACTAATTCATGCTTGTGTGTGTGTGTTTTGATAACTAAAACAATAATAATCTAAATTATCTAAATTATATACTAATTCATGCGCTTGTGTGTGTGTGTGTGTGCTCGGGGCCGGGAGGGGCGGCGCCCATGGTGGCCGCCGGGGGCGAGGGAGAGAGGTTAGAGGGGGAGAGCTC
>NW_025225749.1:17476-19392 GCF_018294505.1 Triticum aestivum | reverse complement strand
AGCACACCTGCACGTTGCGTGGGCGGCCGGAAGCAGAACTAGCCCCCTTAATACAAGAGCAGGCTTACGTTCCAATCCGGCGCGCGCCGCTCCGTCGCTGACGTCTGAAGTGCTTCGGCTGATACCACGACGTCGGGATACCCATAACTACTCCCACGTAGATGGTTAGTGCGTATAGGCTCGTAGCCAGACTCAGATCAAATACCAAGATCTCGTTAAGCGTGTTAAGTATCCGCGAACGCCGAACAGGGCCAGGCCCACCTGTCTCCTAGGTGGTCTCAACCTGCCCTGTCGCTCCGCCACAAAGTAACAGTCGAGGGCCGTCGGGAACCCAGGCCCACCTCTACCGGGATGGAGCCACCTGTCCTTTCAGCCCCCCTCGTCAGAATCACTTGCGGGTACTCAATGAGCTGACCCGACTTTAGTCACCATCTGTATAGTATGTATATATGTATAGTATATACCCGTGATCACCTCTCAAGTGATCACGGCCCGATAGTATAGCAAGGCAGACTGACAAGAATGTAGGGCCAATGATGATAAACTAGCATCCTATACTAAGCATTTAGGATTGCAGGTAAGGTATCAACAGATGTAGCGACAATGTCAGGCTATGCATCAGAATAGGATTAACGAAAGCAGTAACATGCTACACTACTCTAATGCAAGCAGTATAGAGGAGAATAGGCGATATCTGGTGATCAAGGGGGGGGCTTGCCTGGTTGCTCTGGCAAGAGAGAGGGGTCGTCAACTCCGTAGTCGAACTGGGGCGTCAGCCTCGTCACGGGGTCTACCGAAGAGAAGAGGGGGGAGAAACAGTAAATACATAGTAAGCAAGTGCATAACAGGATAACAGGCAGAGCTAGACGTGTTCTACGCGGTAGGTGGTGATACCGGTGAAGGGGGGAAGCATCCGGGAAGTATTCCCGGGGTTCCGTGTTTTCGGGCAGAGGAGCCGGAGGGGGGGAAAGTTACGAGTTTGATAGGTTAGGGGGGTGTGGCGGACGAACGGGTTGCGTATCCGAAATCGTCACGTCGTTCTGAGCAACTTTCATGTTGAAAATATTTTAATCCGAGTTACGGATTAAAAGATATGATTTTCTAAAGATTTTATTAATTTCTGAAATTTAATTATTTATTTAATTAATTCGAAAAAATGTATTAATGACGTCAGCATGATGTCATGCTGACGTCAGCAGTCAACAGGGTTGACTGGTCAACCTGACCAGTGGGTCCAGGGGGACCCACCTGTCATTCACTATGATTAACTAAAACAGATTAATTAGTTTATTTAGTGATTAGGTTAATCTAATCAGGATTAATTAACTTAATTAATTACTTAATTAATTAATTAATATTTTAATTATTATTATCTATTTATTTTGCTTTTATTATTAATTTTCTTTTCCTTTTTTTTTAATCGTCCTGGGGCGGGGCCCCCTTGTCATAGGCCCCTGGGGGCCTAGCGGGTCGGGCGTGCTACGGGCGTGCAAGCACAGGGGCGCTAGCGGGGCCATTTGGGGCCACCGGTAAGCAACCCAACGGGTGGCCGCGGGCGGTGCCACGTAGGTAGGTGCCGGAGAGAGCTCCGGCAAGCCTCTCCCGCGGCGGCACTTCGCCGGAGATGGCCGGAAACGCGGTAAGGGGGGTCTCTGGGCCTGTGGTTTGGACCTACGGGTGCGGTCCGGCATCGGGCACGTGATGGTGACGACGGCCGGCGCCGAGGACGACCGGAGCATCGCCGGCTTTGAGCGAGGTGGATGGCCAGTGCGGGCGACGAAGCGCTGGCTGGCGCGGAGCTGCAGCGCGGGGCGAGGAGCAGCGCAGCACGGGGCGACGAGCACTCGCGCCTGGGCACGCGCGGGGCGCGGGCACGACCATGGTGAGGTGAGCGAGGTACAGAAAGGAGCCCGGAC
>NW_025225749.1:0-17115 GCF_018294505.1 Triticum aestivum | reverse complement strand
GGGGGGGTTTGTGCGGTCGTGGGAGGGTGGCGGCGCCAGGAGGGGAGCGAGGGGAGAGATGGGTAGGGTGCTAGGGTTCGGTGCCCCTAGGGGGTTATAGGCCAGGGGAGGGAGTGGGCCGGCCTGGCAGGCCACTGGCTGGGCCGAGGCCCAGCTAGCCTGGGGGGTTTCCTTTTATTTCTGTTTTATTTTTCCCCCCTTGTCTTTTCTGTTTGTTTTTATTTATTTAATACTTTATAGTTTTACAAAAATAAAACCCACACCTAAAATGGAGTTACAATTCCAACTACTGTCTTAAAAAGTTTTACCCTTGAACTAAATAGTTTAATATTTTATAAAAGAAAAAGGCATTTATTTAATTGTTTTAGCTACTGTTTTACTCATTTTAGTTTACTAAAGTGTGGTTTCTTTACCATAATTATCTATGCATTATTTGGGTCACTCCGAACATTTTTAGTTTTAATATAAAAAAAAACTTTTATTGTTTGCTTGATTTTGAGTTTGAATTCGAACCGGTTTTGAACTAACGTGAGATTATCAACACTAACCGAGGTGATGTGGCATCATTTCCGGAGGGTTACTGTAGCTTAACTACCGGGGCGTTACACCCAGCCGACAGAAGGTCATCGTCAGCGTGTCGAAGTCCCAGAGAATGGGACCAAGAGTTCGCAAGAAGTCGACGCCGAGGATGAAGTCGAAAGAGCCCAAGTCGATGCCGGCGCGGGTGATGGTAAAGTGCTCGTCGCCGATAGTGATGGGCACATCGCGAGCGAGCCCGTGGTAGCGTAGACGGTCGCCATTAGCGACAGTGACCCGCAACTGCTCCCCGCCGGTTGGCTATAATGCGAGGCGCCGCATGGTGGTCTCCGGCAGGAAATTATGCGTGGACCCTGTGTCCAGGAGGGCCACCAGGCGCTCGCCATGGATCATGACCGGTAAGAGCATCGTCCGTTCATCACGGATGCCGGCCAGCGTGTGAAGCGAGACAATGAGGGCGGTGGCCGGAGCGGGCGCGGGAGCCGGTGAGGGCTCCGCGAGGGCTGGGGTGCCGTGACCATCTTCTGGGGTGTCATCCTCGGTCTCGTCCGTTGTCTCCAAATAGAAGAGGCGCGGGCAGACATGGCCCGGTGCATAGGGCGCATCGCAGTTGAAGCATAGTCCCAAGCGTCGGCGCTGAAGCTGCTCCGCCTGAGTAAGGCGCCTGAACTACCGCGTCGGGGCCGGGGTGGCCGCCGGGGCTGCAGTGCACGACGCAGGTGCTGTCGGAGGCGGGCAGGGGGGGGGGTTGTCGGCCCCCACGGGGCGCGGATGGCCGCATCAACGCCTGGGCGCGCTGCTCGAACGCCCGAGCATAGTACATGGCCATCTGAAGGTCTTGGGGCCCCTTCATCTCGACGTCCACGCGGATGTGGTCGGGAAGGCCGCCGACGAAGAGTTCCGCCCGCTGTAGGGCCGTCACACCTGGCACGTGGCACGCCAGTGCCTGGAAGCGGTCGGCGAAATCCTGCACCGTGGAGGTGAAAGGCAGGCGGCCCAACTCGGCCAAGCGGCTCCCGCGTAACGGCGGTCCGAAGCGAAGAAGACACAGCTCGCGGAAGCGATCCCACGGGGGCATGCCGCCCTCGTCCTGCTCGAGGGCGTAATACCATGTCTGGGCGGCCCCGCGGAGATGGTAGGAAGCCAGCCAAGTGCGCTCCGACGCGGGTGTGCGCTGCCCGCGGAAGAACTGGTCACACTGGTTGAGCTAATTAAGCGGGTCGTCCGAGCCGTCGTAAGTGGTGAAGTCGATCTTGGCGAACCGGGGCGGCTGCTGGTGTGGCGCGCCCTGGCCCACTACCTCGGCGGTGCGGAGGGCTGAGGACGGCGCGCGGTCCATGGTGGGAAGGCCGGCGTAGGTCCCCGTGGCGCCCGACGCCTCGGGCTGCAACTGGGAACCCGACGGTGAACGGGCGTCTGTGTAAGGCGGCGGAGGCGACGTCCCGTGGAGCCAGCCTGGAAGCGGAGACGGGGATGATGGGAAAAGGATCTCCTGGATCGGGAGTCCGCCCGGCGAGGACCGGCCTAGGCTAGGGCTGGGCGGTGGCGGTGGCGGCACCTACACTGTGGCTGCCGAGAGGGACGGCGAGGCGGGGGATGGCGCGGGCCAGGCCGACCACTGCGGGCCCTGGGCGGCGGCTGGCGGCGCGGGTGGCGCCGCGAGCGCCGGCGGCGGCCACTGGGGCCAAGGCGGTGGCGAAGCGGCCGGCGATGGGAGCGCCGGGTATCCCGGTGATGGCCGCGGGGATGGAGTACCACGGCAGTGCCGGCTGTCCCGCGGGAACGGCCGGAGGTAGTGGCGGGGCGGCTCGTACGGGCTAGCCAAGTAGAGGCGTATGCCCGGAACTGCGACGACTAGGTCATTGAGCACGCCGGCCATGGCCTCCGGTGAAAATGGTTTGGCATGGGGGAGGCGATGGCGGCGAATTTTGGACAGGGGGGCGGTGGCTGGCCCTGGCCCGGTGTTGTGCCGGGGGCAGCGGTGATCGGCGCCGACGGAAGGGTCAGCGAGGCCGTGGCGCTCGGCGATGAGGCGGCGGCGGCGGCGGTGGAGTTGGTGGCAACGGTGGTGGGGGAGTTGGTGGGCAGCGGCGGTGGTGGGGGTGGCGGCAGATTTGGTGGCGGCGAGGACATGGTCGAAATCCGGGTACCTGATACCAAATTGGTAGGACTAGGGTTCCTACCAGCTCTGCTCCTTAGGTTATAGGGGCAGAACAGCAGAGGTTGGGGGCGAGGGCGCGAGCTCCGGCGCGTCGGCGCCGTCGCGAGGAAGGAGGAGGGCGGCGGAGGTTAGGGCTGGTGGCGGCTAGGTTCCGGCTCCTCTGGGAGCAGGGCAATAGGATAGAAAATATCTTTATTGCTTAATCTCCAAAAGGTGTTTTGCAACTAATATTTATAACCTCGAAACGAATAGCCTAAGATAACTTGTGGGCCAAGCCCCTAACTACTGCCCAGTGAGCCTCCTCCGGTTATACGTTAAACCGGTCATAACAGCTACACTTTTTTAACAAAGGAGATAAGCACTTGTGTTTCACCGAGGTTCACTAACACAAAATGTATAGAGATGATATGATTCAACTTAAACTCCAAAATATGAATCACGTCAGACCAACTATTACCATGATATATGATTCATTTTCCTCGAATTGGAAGCAGTCAATACTACAAAGTCAGTATATATCTCGTATAATTAGGAAAGTGCCAAAAATTTGATGGTGTTATTTGTATAGATTGGCAGAAGAAAATCAGTCTTAATCATTTTACCGCCGGGTGTAATTCTTCCTTTTCTTTATGTTTGATGATGGTTAGAAAAGTTACAAATGCACTCCTGGCTGAAGAGCAGAGCTGCCAAGCACAACCATATAAAAATAAACAAGATACAGGGAATTTCAACTAAAATTATAACTCGGGGAAGCTGAAATTCTCTGTATTAGATTATACGAAAGCAACTTGTTACATTAGAAACTTGGCTAAACTTGGGCACTTGTTCGGCAAAATACAATGATCGAGGCAACAAACTCGGCGATAGTTTGATACCAGCTGCGAGGTACAATAAAAATGTCCAAGGTTGCGACCAGAACACTGGTGCAACGTCAGATTCATTATACTACAGAATGTTTGCAAAAGTCGCAAAGCTTTTGCCACCCTCTCGACGAAAAAGAGTTCTCCGCTTTATATTATAAAGCAACCAACATCGCATACATCCGAGAAGACCGGTACAAACAAAAGAGCTCCTAGGATCATTCCGGAAATCATGAGAGCTTTATTCAAACAAAAGAGACGGTTCAGAGTCGAGCCAACTCTCAGTCGCCATCAGTGAGCTGGCACGCTTCACACAAAGATGGGCTGGGAAATTAACAGACTTGTTTACATGCTGGATAACAAAAAAATCAAAAGACATGGCACGCTCTCCAATCTCTATAAGTAAAGGAGCCGCTACCGAACGAGAGTTGTTGCGAGTGTTCCAGATATTCATAATCTCCAGGCAGTCGGTTTCCATTATCACATGTGAGAATCCCCGCAAGCAAGTGAAGAGAACTCCCTCCCTTAGTGATAAGGCCTCGGCAATGAGTGGGTCTGTAACTCCCACATGTGGCTTATACCATGAAGCGAGTAACGTCGTAGATGATCGAGCTACACCGCCGGCACCAGTGAGTCCTGCTTCGGAGTTTATTGACCATCAACATTTATCTTGATAAATCTAATATCAGGGGGTCGCCAATCGGGACCTGGAAGTATGGTCGCATGTGCAATAGGGATATCTAGCAGGGCCAGATCTTCTCTTATGCGATGAATAGAGTACACCGGATCCACATGCTCCTTCTCATGAGTCCATCACCGATACAATCTTCGCTCTAACTTGATCCGTGAACCGTTCATCACATAAAATATCTCTCGCCCAAGTGGTAGGATGCAGCCTTGGAAGATGGAAGTTGAACCATGTTTGCGCTTCATCCCAAAATCTGCATGCATGGGAGTATGAGACCAATGCATGCATGAGATCCTCCGCTCTAGCCAAACAAACATTGCAACGGCTAAGAGGTTTAATGTGTTTATGCTTGAGGGTAGCTTCATCAGGGAGAATTCCACGTAGAACTCTCCACCAAAATACCCTCACATTGGGCATAACTTTGAGCTTCCAGAGAGATGTCCACATCTGTTGTTCTCATTTTGAGGTTGTAACCGTCCCTTCCTCTAGAGCAACACTCTCTTTTTGATTCACAAGAGCACGGTACGCTGACTTGACAAAGTGCACACCTGAATTTTCAAAAGCCCAAGCAAAGAAATCATCCCCACCACTAGTGCGGATTGGTATATTCAATATAGCTTCTGCATCTGGGGCTAGGAATGTTTCACGAACAAGTTCTGTTTTCCATGTCCAGTTACCATTATCAATAAGCTCATCCACTGATTGTAGAGAGGTATTATTAGGTCTGAACATAGGGGACATACGTATGGTACCTGGGATCCACTAGTTGTCCCAAATCAAGATGGAATGACCATCACCAACGCGCATGATCATGCCCGCCTGAAGAGCCTCCCTTCCTGCCACAATCGCTCGCCAAATAGGATATGCAGACTGCGGAACCGTAACTTGCATGAAATTTGTATGCGCAAAGTACCGACCCTTCATGACATGGGCACACAAGGAATCGGGACTAACCATGAACCACCAACCATGCTTACCAAGAAGCGCTAAATTGAAGAGTTCCATTTCACGAAATCCCATTCCACCTTTGACTTTTGGAGATGCAAGTGCCTTCCAGCAAATCCAGTGCAAGGACCTTTTATCCTGAGAGCTACTCATCCAATATTTAGCCATATTTGAGGTATATTTCTTACACACTTTCTTCGTGACCCGAAAACATGACATGCTGAACGTAGGGATAGCTTGAATAATAGACTTGAGCAAAATCTCTCTCCCTGCACAAGCAAAATTACGTTCAAACCATCCCTGCATATTACCTCGAGCTCTTTCTCCAATGTGGTCGAAAGTCTTCTTCTAGTTAGGATTTGTTGTTTCCTATAGTATAATATACTACTACATACTAGGTACGTCGGAACATCGCGGGCTATATATATTTTCCCATCCCTCAAAAAAATCATTTCGCCCAGGCGCAGCCTGCATCGGCGAACAATGATGAAAAATGATAGTTCAAATCAGTGGTAACTGTGCATGTCCCTAGGAAATTGAGAACCATTGTGTGGGGACCCGCCCAATCGGAGCCCAACCGCAGCTCTCTCGCCGGAGAATCATTATCGGTCATACACTCGAGAATCACCGCCTTTCAGCTCACAACAACAATTTGTGGAATCGTCGCCTCTTGGCAAGAAATCGACAGCATCGCGGGCATAGCCTTACATTAGATACATACCTCTCCTCCCTCTCGCAACAGGTTATCCCTGTTCGATTGGACAGATGTAGAGTTGCAGCTGCTATGCTCATGCCAACATGTATTTTCAAGCTTTTGCACAAACTGCAAATTCCTTTTGCCAAGTGTGTGCATGTCTGCTTGGTTGGTTTCAGGCAATATGTATAGTTACGTACGAGTGAATCATGCAAAGTTTGATCACAAGATGGTTTCCCATCTCACGCAAGTTAATTTTTTTTCCACAACCGGGCGTTAGTATTATGGGCGGCGACAAGGCAGGGTGCTGCTACTGTATCGAGCGAAGCGTTCAAGCGGAGGGCGAGGTGTTTCACCGGTGCAGATTCAAGTTGGATTCTAATTTGTGCAAAAAAGATACTCTACTTGGAACAGAAGCTATCCAAGGAACTGACGTCGACGGCAAGAACCTGATGGAACATGCATTGCACTATTTAAACGATATATGTGCTTCATGAGGCTACTACTAGTTTAAACGATATACATGGATGAGAAATCCGGAAAGATTGTGCAGGCTACTAGTTTGCTTTCTTTTATCATCGCAGGAAACGCTTTTGCATCTTTCAAAAAAGAAAGCCTCTCACGTGGTTACTGAATCTGTAGAGATGTTTTCAGTCAGTAGAAGCTGCTCACCTGGTCATTATTCACCATTAGTATAAACTCCTCCTGTAGAAAATATGCCCAAGAAATAATCCTACTCTTGCTTTGAACTAGCACGCAACAGTGTACTGAAAATGGTAGATGTGTGCGTGCCTCTCATGGCAGTCCTCCATTTACAAAGTTGGCTGGAGTACATACTGAAACTGGATCCGTTCTTTATTACGAGTCACGAGACATTGTTCGGATAAGTAAGATTACATGGCATCATTACAGGATCAACATGGTGCAGCAGACTGGCTATAATTCTCTACCATTCAAACCACTGTCCGGCCTTTCTGCTAAAATGACCGAGCACGTGGACTTTCCGCACCCAGCATGCCACTCTGTAACACATTCTACAGCAATTTCCTGTCATCCTGTTAGTTCAGACCAAATAGCACTTTGCACTCTAGTCACATATCCTACAATGCACTATAGTAATTTCCTACTATTAAGCGCAAGGGAAAAGAAGAGCACTGATGGATCAGGACCACATTAGATCGAACATCGACGGCATGCTTTTCATATCACGGCTGCCAGGCACACACAAACAAACACATAGCTCTACATACTTGGGCAAGAAACACTCATTGTCGAAAAGCTGCCAAACACAAACATGTAAAGAAAAAACAAGATGTAGCAAAATCCGACTTGAAACGATACTCGGAAAGCTGAAATTCCCAGGAATAGGTGTTCAAAAGCATCTTGCCACATTAGACTAGAATAGCATGATAAGTTTATAGATAACACATAAACAGTGCCGACCACATTGTGGCCGTGTAAAAAGATTGAAATGACCTGGAAGTCCACCAGAAAATTACAAGCTAAGAACGCAACCTCACTCGGTGCCGTCCAGTCCCGCATCTTCGGCAGTAAACAACTGCTGCGAGAATGGAGAACCCTCTGGCTCCTCGCTATTTTGAATGGATCCAATTCTATCGAGTCTGGCTCATAGTGATCATTTCTCTGTAGCAGAGAATGACCTTGGTTATCAAAGGATTGAACAAACGGGATCCATTTACGCGGAAGTAATCTGAAAAACAAATTCAATTCTATCATCTTCAAGAAAAAGAGAAATTTATGTTTTCATTATGGTCTAACAGAACGACAATTACTTAGATATGTACATATCGCGGAAAAACAACTACAAAGTACTGGCTAGCAGTACCAACCTCACTCCCAGGGGAAGAAAAATCTAGTGTCTGCCAATTAAATTTCTACAACAATAATTTCAGTTGTGTAAATGTCAAAATGACCTGTAGGCTGAGACCGGGACCGTGCCTACAAGTGCTTGTTTTGGTCAAATGGGTCCAGATCTGATTTGATATAACTCTCTGACATGCAAAAGATCCAAAATTTGTAAAAATTCTAGAGCAACTTACTGGTATTGAGATGCCATTCTTTTCAAACCACATCAAAGGAGCACACACAAACATACAAGTCTAACTGATACTTAGGGAAGAAACTCTCCTGGCTGAGCAAAAGAACTGCCAAGCACACATGTAAAAAAGCATGACAGGATGAAATCTGACTCGAAATAATACTGGGTAATAAGCTGAAATTCCCCGGATTAGGTATTCAAAAGCATAGTACAATACATACTTGCCTAGACTAAAGTGCGCACACAACAAGTTTTTCAGATTACATATAAACACTGTCGGCCACATGGATGCGATGCAACAAACTTGGCGACAACTAACAACTGCAGCATCCCTTCTTCAGCTGGAGAAAACAAAAGCATTAATATGTTAGTAACCTGATGTAGATACACACAAAACTTAATAGTAGCACCTACGAGTATGCATATTAACAAGGCGTACGTACAAACTCATGATCAACTCAGGAACATAAAGTAGAGCTATATCATATCTCCTCATAACAAAGGAAGAGCCATATCATATGAAAGTAAAATAAACGCTTTAGCCATTTGACAAAAAAATAGGTGATGAAATTGAATGAGGTGAGTGATGTTTGTAATTGTAATAGCAAAATGGGCTAGTAATATATTGCTTTCAACTTATAAATTATCAAACAGCAAAACCAAAGGGAGAACTTTGGTCATACAACATGTGGACCATCTACATATCATTTATGATCATCTGCATATCATTTATGATCCAACATGAGTCGTTTTTTAATTAGCGTCACCTCCATTTCAATTGTTTCGATGTGTTATCAGCATGTGTGAATCCCTATAGCCGAATGGACAGTAGCTTGAGGGTGCATGCTACCCACACTGGCCGCCACATATCTTCCAAAGAGAAAATCAAACAATCCAAATCTCACAACCTATATTCAGAAGACCTTCTTACCTGTTGACCCGTTTCAGAAAATTACCACATCAAACCAGAGTCATCCTGACATTGTCAGCTCCATTGGTTCCACCATCAATGGTTCTGCCTATAAGAACTCCGACAGTTAACACCAGTTCCACAATAAGGACAGATGGATAGGAGAAGGCAACATAAGACAGTTAGAAAGATGAGCTGAGAAATATAACTTGAGCAACATAATTCACCAATATAACTTATATCTACAGATATGTTATAAGTCACTCTTGACACTAGCAATAGATAAACAAAACCACATCTGGTGTAAAATGCAATTAACATTCATACAAGCAGCATACTTAGCTATCTCATAATGGAGAATTTAGCTTGTAAGGAAAAAAACATGAGCTATAAATTTTCTCATGTGAACTCATTCCTCGTAATGTCAACTAGACAACATTATGCCAAAACGGACTCTAGAAACAAAGGTGTTATTGGCTATTCAGTTTTAAATTAATGCATTCCAAGACAAGAAATGCAATTTATTTCTATGTGATACAAACATAAAAATCACCTAAAGACGGTGTCATGAACAAATGAGAAATGAAAATTATTTAAAGAAATCATGAATTTAACAGAGATAATAATAATAATGGATAAACTAGCGAGGGCGCTCAAACTATCCAACTAAGTTAATCATTTGGCATTTGATTTGGTATCTTATAATACAAGCACATGGAAACATAACATATGGAGATAAATTCGTACATCTAGCAAAGCTGCAATTAATAACTAAGTTTTATCACAGGAATTGCTTACTAAGTTTAAGTTGTAAGTGAACATTTAAGAATCAAAATAACTGTATGCGAGAAATCACGTAAAGAACATAACTAGATTGGGTTACCCCTAAGATATAAAGACCAAGGATGAGCAATCACCTAGTGGATAGAAACTCATAAAAGTATAACAATAATTTGTAGAGCCGGTTCCATTAAGTATCCTGGCTTGCAATAACTTGGGCTAAACCATATAGACACCGTCATTCGTAGCTAATAAGATTACATTAGTATCCTCATCATACCCCACCACTTTGAGCGATTCATAACTCCCCTCAGTCCGAGGAGGGACCTTGAGAAGTTTACGCAATGAAACAGTCTTCTGCAACAACCATATGGCAACACCTTGACAATCAACCTTTCTGTCCCACATTTGAAGCTCAAGGTGAGACAACGCAGCAACACCAACCGCGCCATCCTCTGCCTGAATGATATGAAAGTCGTCGAAATCATTCATGTTCATACCAAGAGGCCCCTTGATGACGGCAAGATTCTGCGCGCCCAATTCAAACTGAAGAATGCTGTCTCCCTTATGCTTAGCCGGCCAGTAAAGGGCATTACCTATGAGGGTGCTAGGGCAAACACCAAAAGGAGTATCATGTGGAGCCTCTGTTGAGATAATATCACCCCATGTGTCAGTCTCAGAGGAATAAACGCAGGCGTATGGATTCTTATAGTTTCCGTAGGACAACAAGACCACCTTGAAGGGGCATGAGTGGCAGCTACCATGGACATGATCATGGGCGGCGGAGGCGGCGCAGAACACCGCCCCGTTGTCCAAGCCACCAATGCTCATCAACTCCAATGGAACGGACACGCGGTGCTGCTGCTTGCTGGAGATAGGATCACACACAACAACCTCTTCGCGCACCCAGCCGTCGACGATGTCCCAGCTGGTGAGGAGGACGCGGCCATGGCGGGAATCCAGCACCTCGCAAACCTCGGAGTTGCTGGAGCGTTGTCCAAGGGAGAAGCTCCCAGGTGGGATGAGGTCGGGAGCGGGGGGCAGGACGGGGGTGAACCTGATCTCCTCATGGTCGCCGTGCTGGAAGAATCCGAGGAGGGGCGGCTTACGATGGCGTGTATAGAACCGGTGGACGAACTTGTGATCGACGACGATGCCTCGCTACGGCTTGCAGACGGCTTCACGAGAGCGAGTGAAGGTCCAGGGGGAGGCGGAGCAGGATCTCCCTCAGGAGGTCGCCGTCTTCAAGCGGGGAGGTGTCTTCGCCCACCTCGCTCGCGTGAGTCTGGGGGCGGAGGCGCTTACCGCGGCAGCGGCGGGTCACTCGGTCGCCCACCTCGCTTGCCTGGATCTGGGTGCTCCGGCGCGTGCTGCGGCGGTGGCCGGCCACTCCGGCGCCATCCTCATCGGCGTCGATCCGGGGACGGTGGCTCGCGCTGCGCGGGCGGGCCAGCCCGGCGCCCTCGTCCCTGGCGAGGATTCCGGCTCAGGCCCATCAAGTGCATGCAACTCACTCTTACCTCAAAATCGAAAAACAAAAATGCATGCAACTCTTGACAATCTGATTTTCAGTTTCGTCAGAGCTCAGACAATGCGCCATCCAATTAATTATTTATATGCATCTCTACATGTTTGTCTCAGTATAAACAAACCCATTCAGGTAATTAATTGAGTCTCAATTCTACTAGTGGGTCATGTACAATTTCCTCACCCGATGTTTGACAGTAATTTCCTCACCATATGTTAATGTACTCTTCAAGCTCAGGCATTGAGCGGAACATGAACAACTGTGTGTATTCTCTCCACGGCATAGAATATTTTTTTAAAATAATTATTGAACGACGAAACCGAGTGGCAATACATCTTGTCGTGCCGAAGCAAGAACACATAATAGAAAACAAAATACATCAAGTACATGGTATCGACCCAACACAAACATAGACCTCCAGACCTAGGGAGTTGACTGATGCAACCCGAAATTATATGCCGTAATAACCATAGTAAAAGGAAACACTAGCAGATAGACGGTGCAGAGTCCAAAAGAGACACATGAGATGAGAGCTCTGATAAAGGCAACGCCGGAACCACCGGCAGAGACCACGAGTAGTTGTCATCAAGCAGATGTGCTATCGATAACCCTCCAACTGCACACATCGGAGTGGTAGCAGTGGGTTCAGTTAAATCACTTTTTTTGTTCGTCTTGCTCTCTACTGCTGCAAGTGTATCCGTAAGAGTGTACAATTAATGTATACATACGACTGAATCTTCTACAAAGGAAAAAAAATGACAGAAGTTTCCAAGCATTTTGTATGACCCGTGATGGTTGGGGGTGAGTGTGATCTCCTTATCATGGGGGATCGAAGACGTCGAGGAACCGGCGAAGGAATTTGGGATCAATGACAAGTTATCTCTAGCACTTGCAAACGAAAGAGGTGCGTGGCAGCAGGCGGATGACGATCTCTCCTAGGAGATCACCATCATCTAGCAGGGAGACAAACACATCCATAGGGTTGTCGCATTGGGTCATTCCAGGGACCTCCTCGCTTGCATGGATATGAGAATGGAGTCGCGGATGCCGCTGAGACCAAGAGGAAGAGGAGCGACAGTTGCGTGGGCAACTACCACCTACTAGTGGTGGGGCATGCTACTACCTCATCACCCAGTTGTTTTTTGAAAGTTTGTCAGGATCATTGGATCCCATCCCTTGTCCAAAAAAAAAAATCATACTTTTCATATCTTGTTCTTAGCTGCCGATGGTGTAATATCAAGCAATATATGAAATCAAACGGGGCTTTGTAGGAATGAATCGGGGTGTCTCTCTGCTATTGTGGTGCTAGTGTGCAATGAACGTATCATTGTTTGTAAATGTGCAATAAGCGCTTCTAAAATTTAAGTAAAGTAATTTTGAAATAGGTACATTTAATTTTTTTTCGAATACAAACAAAAGTAAAAAAAAATAACGAACGGACGTTCCTAGCAACAAACAGTCCAGCCCACTACAACATCGCGCAGAGGCGAAACGGATGTTCAGGGACGCCACTTTGCCCACATCAAAGAGTGTTTGGTTCCATTGCTTAGCCAGGCCATAGCTAAGCTAGCCCATCTAGCTCAGGTTGGCATTGCAAGATCCGCCGTGGGTGCACGTTTGGTTGGGATTTCCTATGCGCCCGCTAGCGAACCGGCGCCTGAAGCGCTCGCGCGATGGGCCGGCCCAATAGCTTTTTTTCTTCTGTGTTTTAATCAGAAAAAGACCTGCTGAGATTCGAACCAGGTACCTCGCGCACGCAGTACCACAGGCGCAACCAGCACGCCAACACACCACATTTGTTTAGAACAAACTTTTACTTTCTTTTACCTTTTTCCCGTTTACCTTTTTCTGTTTTTTCGTTTTTCTTCTTCCGAGTTCGATGAACTTTTTTTCCAAATCGATGAACTTTTTTCAGATTTGTGAACATTTTTTCAAATTCGTTGAACTTTTATTCAAATCCGATGAACTTCTTTCGAATTTGATGAACTGTTTTCAAAATGGATGAACTTTTTTCCAAAATTCGATGAACTTTTTTCAAATCTGATGAACTTTTTTCAAATTTGATGAACTTTTTTCAAAATTTGATGAACTTTTTTTTAAAATTTGATGAACTGTTTTCAAAAATCGATGAACTTTTTCAAATCTCATGAACTGTTTTTCAAATTCAATGAACTTTTTTCAAATTTTGATGAACATTTTTCAATTCTATGTGAACTATTTTTTAAAATTGATGAACTTTTTCAAAATAACTGAACGCTTCTTGAATAGGGCAACGTTTCTTGCATGTTCATGACCTTTTTCTGAAATATGTAAAGTTTCTTTTTCTTTAAAGAAAATCATGTATGAGCAGCTACTATAGTTGTTAAAGATTAAGCGATGGATTTTATCATTCGATCCCATCGCGGGTCTGTAATTTTTGCGCATTTTTCATAACCATTCTGTGTGGTGCCTCTTCGTGGGCCGGCCCACTTGGCGCCATAGCGGGCGCCACTTCTCCCAACCGGCGCTGATTAGGAGCTCCCCGTTTGGTCTACTGCAGTTGTGTCATTTTTTTCTCGCAATCCGATTTTTGCCGTTGAGAATAGGCTCTCCCTGCTGGGCGAGGTTTTTCTTGCCAGGCCAGGCTAGCT
Source organism: Triticum aestivum (assembly GCF_018294505.1). Classification (NCBI taxonomy): domain Eukaryota; kingdom Viridiplantae; phylum Streptophyta; class Magnoliopsida; order Poales; family Poaceae; genus Triticum; species Triticum aestivum. The sequence continues at coordinate 3,323 of NW_025225749.1, read as the reverse complement.
AGCTCCTTAAAACAAGTTTATTTTAGCGCTACCAAACACATGACCTGGTCCAGCGAGGCTATAGCTGTTAGCTTAATCCAAACAAGTTTGAAGTTTAGTTAACAAAAGATGATCAAGCTTGCCGGTGATTAGGAGAGTCCGGTTAGGATCTTGATCACATGCGCTATAGGTTTAGGCTAGTCCGTGTCATAATTGGAGTCACCAGTAGCTAGCTAAGTTTGGTTAGGATTTCCTAGCGTTGAGTCCGGTTTGGAATTTATGCTATGTCCGTGTAGGCTTAGGAGAGGTCAAAGGGTCGGTGGTTTATGCTATATATGCACAGCCCCAACGTGAGATTTGTAACACCGTGGAGATATTGAGAAAAGAAATAAAGAGAAAATAAGGGCACGACAAGGGCCCCTTGGCTATCAATATTCGTGTGTGCGTGTTCGTCTAGTTTGATGTGATCGATCCTATAGGAGAATTTCCAACAATTGGTATCTAGAGCAAGGTTCGAGTGAAGCTGCGCTTACCCCGGGGTGGCGACCCTGCTAGCGCCTCGGGGCGGGCAATACAGTCGCTGGTGTAGCGACAAAGAGGTGTGGGCGATACAGTCGCTGGTGTAGCGACAACGAGGAGCGGGCGATATAGTCGCTGGGATTGAGCGACGAGGAGGAGCAGGCAATTGTTGTTCAAGCGACGACGAGGAGGATCAGGCAGTTGTCGTTCGGCGGAGCGGCGACAAGAAGGCGGCGATGACACTGTCGCAAGTGAGGCGACATGGCTGTCATCGGCAAGGCGTTGGTGATCGTTGATGGTTATGGAGGTGCCGAAGTAGCGACACCGAGGAAATCATCGAGATCATCGTTGGAGGGAGCAAGGTGGAGATGGCAAAGTTGCGAGCCGTCATCAAGGTGTGCACATGAGTTCTTGTAAGGTGCGTCCAAGAGCTCAGGTGTGTGAGTCTTCTGTTGCAGTTGAGATGCGTCACTGGCAGAGGAGAATTGCGAGCGAGAGCGGGCGGAAAAAGGAATTTGTGCCTTGCGTTTCCGTTCGTGATCAAGGAGTTCCAGCGAGTTCATATACGGAGAAGTTGAGTTGCGCGTATATAGCGAGTTGTGATGCCGCCGGACGTGAAGCGTCGTTTGGTATGTGTCACCAACGACAAAGGAAAGATGTAAAGATGTGGCGGGTGAAGAGTTGTGTCTCCCCGTGTGCGAGCAACCGATGAGAAGACGAAGATCAACGTGAAGATGGACGCGCACCAGTTAAATTGAGTTCCTGCATGAGGCTATGCGTTTAGTCTGCATGTAGCACGCTAAGATGTGACAGCGTGGCTGGTAGTCTGGGCAATCGTTGGTTAAAGTCTATGAGTCGGTATGCAAACGAAGTTGCGGTGACAATGAAGTGGTGGCCATCGTTGCAATAAGAGAGAAGTTGTGGTCCGGTAAGTCGCGTCACCGGAGGCAATCGGCAGGACAAGATGAAGAGGTGATCGTCTGCGTGTTGGATCGAGTAAAGAGTGGGATGTTTGGATTAGGGGGTGAATGTTAGCTTAACCCAAACAAGTTTGAAGTTTAGTTAGCAAAAGGTGATCAAGCTTGCCGGTGATTAGGAGAGTTCGGTTAGGATCTTGATCACATGCGCTATAGGTTTAGGCTAGTCCGTGTCATAATTGGAGTCACCAGTAGCTAGCTAAGTTTGGTTAGGATTTCCTAGCGATGAGTCCGGTTTGGAATTTATGCTATGTCCGTGTAGGCTTAGGAGAGGTCAAAGGGTCGGTGGTTTATGCTATATATGCACAGCCCCAACGTGAGATTTGTAACACCGTGGAGATATTGAGAAAAGAAATAAAGAGACAATAAGGGCACGACAAGGGCCCCTTGGCTATCAATATTCGTGTGTGGGTGTTCGTCTAGTTTGATGTGATCGATCCTATAGGAGAATTTCCAACAATAGCTACTAAACCAAAGTACCCCAAATTACCCTGAAACAACTGCAAGTGGAGATGGTGCGCCTTGGATTGCTTGCCATATGGATGCTGTAATAATCTTAATTGTGGTTTGTGATAGTTATTTGACGAGAACCCCCGCTCCCCTCTCCCCGCGGCTAGGGTTCCCCCGCTCCCCTCCCGCCGCCGCCACCTCTCCCGCCGCCGCCGGCCGTCGGCCCCGCCTCCGCCCCCCTTCCGCCCGGCCCCTCCTCCGGCTAGGCCGCCTCGCGCCGCCTCCCCGGGAGGTGGCCGGGGTGGAGCTCACGCCCCGCGCCCGCAGGACCCCGCCTTCCCCATCTCCCTCCGCCGCCGCCGGCGAGCGACCCCGGCGTTGGCCCGGGTGATGCCGGCGGCGGCGGGCCTTCCAGTCCCCGCGCGCACGTGCTCCCTTCCCGGGGCAGGGAGGCGGCGGCGGTGCAGCTCGGCTTGGCTGCGGTCCGGCGGCCCTGTGGTGGCGGCCGGCGGCCGGCGTGGTGACGGCGCCGCTCCTTGGCGGCGAGGCGGCGTGGTGGTGCTGGGTGGCCGTCGTCGCGCCCCCGGCCCAGATCTGGGCACGTCGGGCCCAGATGGGGCCCTAGCAGGCCGGCCCCCCGGCATGGTCACGTTGTCTGCGGCGTGGTGAGGAGGAGGAGCGGCTCAGACTTGGGGCGTCGGCGCCGATGGCGTGCCGGCAGCAGCGCGAAGGCGGGAGCTTTACGGGCCCACGAGGGCTCGGCCGGGCCTGTGGGCCTACGGGCCTGGTGTGCTCCTGCTATTGCGTCCGGACGGCTACTGTCGCTGACAGTGGAGGTGGGGCCCTCCCGCGTGCCGATGGTGCTGATGCCCTAGTCCCGGCTCTGATTCTTCGTCGTGCTGTCCTCACTTCGCGGTGCCGTGGTGAGACAGCGTGGAGGCCTCACGACCGCGTTGGCGCAGGGTGGTGGTTGGTTTGGTGGCGGGATCCGAAGCGCCCGAGGTGTGGGTTGGGATCGGGGGAAACCCCTGTCGGCGTGGCCGACTCCGGCGCGGTGGCGCCTGTGGGTGCCGCCTGTCCTTCCGGGAGGGCGTCGGGGGCTTCTCTTCCTCTCACCTTGTCGTGTACCGGGGGAAACCCTTGGCAGCAGCATCGTCATCGTCGCGATCCTTCTTGGAGGTGTTGATTGGTGCCGGCGCTTCGGAGTCTTGGAGCCTAGTGGATGAGCCCGGTGGGCCTAGCGATCGCGAGACTTCTTCGTTTTTGTTGATCCGCCGTTGTCGGCATTTGTTTCTTTTGCTCTTTCTTTGTTGTTTCTTTTGGGCGTGACTGTGCTGCTTCCGCCCCAGCACCTATCCCTATATGATTCGGTTGGTTGCTTTGTATACAAAGCGGGGG
>NW_025225748.1:12313-20889 GCF_018294505.1 Triticum aestivum | reverse complement strand
TTAAATTAGAGCTATGGTAGTAGCTACTAATGTCTACCTTGCAGCTTTGTACTGTTTTGTTATGAATTGTTTGATTGATTCTTTACATATTCAAGTAGCTTAATTTTCTAATAGTTAGGTTTGGAAATAGGCAGGTCATGGAAGGCCTTTGATTTGTTGGATCAGTCTGCCCTACTGCTAACAAGACGAAGGAAGAAAAGAAATTTAAGGGAAGAACTGGTGTTGTTGCTGCTAAGAAGAAGATCGAGCAAGTTAACAAGAAGAAATCATTAGGAAGACAATGGGGAGCCATGTGAAAGATTCAGATTCCTCCTACTACCTGCGCCCCGGTTGCACACACATTGGCCCCAGTACCAAGCTCAAGCTCAAGGTCCTGCCTTTGTCCGCTTTACTTCTAATCAGCTTAGTTCAGTTCTGAATTATATAATTAGTATGTATGTTACATACTTGAAAGGTTGTCACCTATTTTATGCTTCCAACAAAACTATGAAAAATTCATCTGCTACAATCATGTGTTGTTTATTTATTTATTTTGTAATTAGTCAAGTGTTTTTTCATTCCTTGGAATCCATTCACATAGTTATTTTTTGTTATAGATTCTTCAGTTATTAAAGTAGCTTAATTTTCTGATAGACAGATTTGGAAACAAGCAGGACTTTGAAGAACATGGCATGACTTTGCTTTCTAGGATCAGTCTGCTCTCCCTCCTAACAAGACCAAGGAAGAAAATAAGTTTAAGGGAAGAACCAGTGCTTCTAAGAACAAGATCGAGCAAGCCAACAAGAAGTGTTACTTTGATTTGCTCCCTCACTTTAGTGCTTCATACACAAAAAGCTATAACTTATGGACTTGCTCAATCAAACTGTCAAGCGGATGCAGATTGAAACCACATGTACATATTTTCAAGAACAAGTTCGTTTGATAAAAGCTAAGGATGATAGAGCCACTATAACCACTAATTTGAAAATATTTCCCGAAGGAGCAAATAATCATGGAGGTGATCATTAGCCATATAATGCCACTAGATGTAGTGCTTGATAGTGCCTTGTATTGCTCAGTTTTAATTAAGTAAGTAAACTGCCCTGTTCCAATAATAATGAAAAGGTTGTTTCTTCTTTTCCTGCAAAATATAGCCCAAAACTTTCAAATGTTTTGTTTTCAAAGGACGGAGCACTTCTCATATTAGTGAGTTGCTTTGTACAGTTCATATTTGTTGAACTATACACAGTTACAGCTGGATCTCTTTGATTTTTCATCAGTTTTCTAGGAATGTAATTGAAATAATATATCAAGGTTGTCGTGTTGGCGACCGGGCGTGACGAGCCAAAGCCGCTTGATGAACTATTGGTGTGTGCCACTTCTGCGGGGTTTTTCTTTGATGCCACCTCAGTAGTTAAAACAATGACGGCTCCAATGCCTATGCTGCTTCTTTGCTTCAGATTACAGCATTTGTTTTTAGTTTCACCGATTTTGAATTATGAAAGCCACTCACTCACCGAATCAGCTCGACCTCTTCCTCCTTGGTGCTCGGCAGGAGCTCAGGCTACCACCACACAAAGGGAGAGGGAGCCAAGATGAATCAGTCCCGGATTATTGTCTGTGACCCGACGACAGATACAACTACTTCGGGCCTAGGCGAGCAGCCGCCAGCCCTGCATTTCAATCCTAGGTAACCGAGTTTGTATCTGCATCTTAACCTTTAGGCCGTTACGTGCTCTGCAACCACAACATAGCCCTTTCGACTTATTTGCCTCGTGTGTTAATTAGAGGTTTCCTAAAATCTCTGGCTATAGAATAATTCCAAGGTGGTATGTGTTAATCATTTATTCAGCACTGCAATAGATGTAATTTTTGTGTTGGATATGCATTGTTCATTTTCCTGGTTCATTGACATGTTTATCTATTTGTATCTGCAGGATTTCTCAACGCTGATTTTATTAAGACATTAAAAGCCAATAATGCTGAAGTATTCCTTGTGTCCAGAGGTTTCCGGCAAATGATCAAGGTATATCTTCACTAAACGGCTGCATGAACGGTACATTTGGAATCTGGATTAACAGAACATAGTCAAATTTGCCTGTCCTTGAAACATCTTCAAATTTTGGGACATACACACACCAAGATGCTTTTAAGATATACATAGTTTGAATACAGAAACTGGTTCTAAATTTTCTGTCTATATTATTTGTTGAACAGTAAACAAGGATATGCTTCTTCCATGATCTAAAAGCAACAATTCCTCATTTCTTCACTTTAGAACATTTTGAATTTGATTTTGTGACTGAAGTTTCACATAGTGGTCAACAGAGGTGTATTTAGGCCCAAACTTACAGAGCTGTAACAAGAGAGGTGTATTTAACCGAACTAATGTTACCTTATTTAAAAAAATTCTCGAGATTAAACATTCATAGAGACCTAATTAAGATTGATTAAACTATTCTTATATTATACGCTTGCTGGCGAAGTATCAAGTGAAAATGGCCATTCAATGAAAACTGGAAAACTTTCCTCGTACGCCTTTGGATCACGAACGTATGGTATAGATCAGAGGTGGGAATCCCACCAGCCACTTAACCACACTTTTCCCGAGAACCCCCTGCCCGTACGTGCTAGCTTGGTAAGGGTTCAAAAAAAACAAATCATGTTTAATCTGTGCCGCCATGGAGCCTCGTCCCACGCCGATCGCCATGTGCGCTGGCCCTCCGGCAGACGTGTTCCCTTGCTCTCCAATGGCTCCATCCTCGAGCACTCTTCCTCGCCCTCCAATGGTTCCATCTAGGAGAGCTCCCCCTCCGCCAGCAGTGATCCCCCACCTTTCGCCGGCCCCGACCATGATTCAGATGCTCGAATGTTAATTGACAACCTTTGGAAGAGGAAGAAATTCTAGCAAGGGTTCTTCTTGAGTATGTTCTTGGTGATGCAAATCGGCTAACACATGTATTTTACTAGGAGATTATAATTTGCTAGGATTATGATGCAGTCCTGAATGACAACTTAGATGGCCTTGTATCTCTGAATATTTGTACTGAAGCTCATTGGTACTCATGCCGACATTTTGCTAGGAGATTATCATTTTATCTCTGAATATTTATACTGAAGCTCATGTGTTGGATGAATTTTAGATGGCATTGTATCTCTGAATATTTGTACTGAAGCTCATGTGTTGAATCAATTTTAGATGACCTTGTATCTCTGAATGTTTGTACTGAAGCTCTTGGAAGCTTGTGTCAATATTTTGCCAGGAGATTATCATTTTATCTCTGGATATTTGTACTGAAGCTCACTTGTTTGATGCATTTTAGATGGCCTTGTATCTCTGAATATATGTGCAACAATATTGTTTCTCGGCAAACTGTTTCTTTTTACTAGCTAGAATTAGACAGGGTAATAAGGCACAAGTGGTTAATTGCACTAGTAGAAAAGGGGGCATTTGTCCCGGTTCGTAAGGGCCTTTAATTAGTCTCGGTTCATGAACCGGGACTAATGGGTCGTTACTAATACCTCCCCCCTTTAGTCCCGGTTCTAACACGAACCGGGACAGATGGTCCTCCATGTGGCCGGTGCACCGAGCCCAGGCAGGGGGGCCTTTGGTCCCGGTTGGTGGCACCAACCGGGACCAAAATGCATCCACGCGTCAGCATTTCAGTGGCTGGGGTTTTTGTTTTTTTTAAAGGGGGGTTGGGGGTTTTGGGGGGTTAATTTAGGTGTTTCATATATTGTGTTAGCTAGCTAATTAATAGAGAGAAGTGTCCTCTCTTATGTCCGTGCTTGGTCGATGCTACGTACTATACATAGAGAGGCCCTCAACACGCTAGCTAGTAAGAAAATGAAGGGAACCATTAAGTACAGAAGTTCGTCATGCATACCGAGAGAAGTGATCGATCGACCTCTCCTTCTCTGAGAGATTGGTCGAACAACAAGTTTTCGTATTATCTATCTGACGCTACTGGCTACATACATATACAATATGTAAGATCTCTTAATTACAATTCCCTAGCAATTGAAATCAACTTCCACATGGTATTCTCCGGCTTTATTGATGACGTGATCAAGAAAGAATCCCGTCAATTCTTCTTGAATTGCTTTCATGCGATCTTGTTCTAGGAGTTCATTCCGCATCTGCCATGTCTAATTTGAAGAAGGGGGTTAATTAACACATATATGTGAATGAAACTAAACAGAAATGATGGTGTAATAAAATGAAATTGTGAATATTATTGCTTACGCACTTCATATTGTCTTTTAGAGTAGTCCCGCTTATTTTTCAAAGTCGCGTTGTAGATGAACTCGCACACGTAGTATCCACAAAAATCATTCCCTTGTTCCTGCCACAAGCACTTTATGAGAAATAGAGGTCAATCAAACTGATAATGAAGCATTATAAATGGCATTGATGAAAGTATAGCTATAGAATCAATGGGAGATGCGCGCAACTAGCTAGCCAGTAGTACTTACTTTCGGGGTATGTATATCGCAGTTCCTTCGGCAGTCCCGGAGCTTCTGTGGTGAACTGTTTCCAAACCCTTCAAGACAAAGAAAATAATAATTATTACTTGAGATAACATGAAATGAACAAAAAGTTGCCAATATGGTGCGATAATGATCGATTGAACTTACTTGTTGAGCAATTCAGTCATGTCCGCATAGGTTTCGGGATCTTTCCGTCTCGAGTCTAAGACGGTTACTAGTCCCTGCTCAAGCTTAATCTCCTGAACAACATAGTGGAAGCTGCGCACGCATGCATAACTCATCAATTACATTACTATAACCTCGCTGAGTAATAAGGGAAACCGAATATGCACACGACAGTAACACTCACTTGAAGTTGTAAGGAAAGAGTATGGTATCTTTGTTTTGATTTTTGATCAACGATTGTAGCAAGTTGGCCTCGGCCTCTTCGGCGTTCTTCTTAACCAGAAATTCATCTATGATATTTGTGTTAATGAACCCAATATCATACATTTCTTGTTTTCTGCACTCGACGATCTTCAATCTACATAATATATTGAGGATATTTAATTATAAATACATGCAATGAAAGAGCCGAGCTATATATAGAGACTTAATGACAGAAATAGTACTTACAGACAGTAGCAAAAGACCGTTAATTTATCGAGGGCCTTTTGATTGAAGAACGCGAAGAACTCCTCAAATGGAACACACAACAGATTCCAACGAGGTCATGCTCCTCTTTAATGTTCAGATACAAACTATTTGTCCCCCCAGACTCTCTGCAGGTTTTTATGTACCAATTATGGAATCTTCGCATCATCGCTGTTAGAGATTTTTCATCTTTGACGAGAGGCTTCCCGTACTCGTATCTGTGTTCGTCCACCTCCATGAAAGCAGGAAGTTGATCGTCAGGTAGGTAATCTGATAGATTGCCATAACCGGCCACCATCCCCGGAGCATTAGTGACGATGTCGCCGCTAGACACATTGAGCGGGGGGCACGATTGATTTGCTTGTTCGCCGAGCTGGGCAACTTTTTTCGCAGCTGCTCTTTCTCTTGACCTTTGATATCTGACAGTACTTCCCGACCGCTCCGCTTGGAGATATGTCTGTTCAGTAATGCACTCATAGTTGGTTCTCGGCGGAGACTTTGCCGGTTTCCTCAGGGCATCAAGAGTGCGCTTTGCTTTCACCGGATCTACCTTCTCCTCCGGAGGTGGATGTCTCTTTGCTTTCACCCCTTCAAAGAAGTCCTTCATGTGGGTCCGCACGATCGTCATGTTTTCCTCCTCGGTCCTCTCGTACGGTAACTTCTCTAGAGGCTTGAGAGGTGGACTGTATCTGTATTGCCTCCTGCCTCTGGCTGTACTGCTAGACGCCGGAGCAGACGAAGCGGCTGCGGCGTCTGTCTTCTTTCGTGCTTGCTTACGAGGCGGAGGAGAAGGACTACGACGCGCCAGAGCAGCCGGGGTGGCGGCGGGTCTCTTCCACCCTTGCTGGCGAGGCGGGGAAGGAGGAGGCTGCTGGCTGCTCGGGCGCGCCGGCGCAGGCAGAGAAGGAGGCGGAGTGCCGCCACGCGCCAGAGAAGGAGGCCCAGCGCCCTGATCATCACTCGCCGGAGGAGGAGGCGGTGGAGGAGGCGGAGTGCCCTGACTCGCCGGAGGAGGAGGAGGCGGAGGCGTCCAGTTCGGAAGGTTGATGAGCTGCTTCCGCCATAGGCATGGAGTCTTCAGAGCAGAACCCAGCCTAGTCTCCCTTCACCGGTAGGGTGGTCAAGCTGGAGGTCCTCAAATCCCTCCGTTATTTCATCCACCATCACCCTAGCATATCCTTCTGGAATCGGCCGGCAGTGAAAAGTTGCGCCGGGTTCAGTAGGATAAACAGAGCCAACAGCCGCCTTGACCTTCATATTCATCCATCGCGCCATAATGTGGCAATTTTGAGACTCCGTGATAGCATCCACGGGGTAGCTGGCAGGAGCCGTCAAGACATGCTCCGGCTGAAGCAGCTCGGTGGAAGCCACGCTGCTTCTCCTCTGAGATGGCGGGGTAGCTTCGGGGGAAGCTTCGGCAGGTCGTTTGCTGTGATCTACTTCTCGTTCCTCTAGCCCCATTACCCTTTCGTGCAGCGCCTGCAGTTGGCCCTGCTTCAGTTTCTTCCTCCTCTCCTAGGTTTTGTAACCCCCTGCATCCGGAAAACCAACCTTCCACGGAATGGAGCCTGGTGTGCCTCGTGTCCGTCCAGGATGCTTAGGATTCCCGAGGGCCATTGTTAGCTCGTCCTTCTCCCTCTCTGGAACGAACGCCCCTTTATGCGCTGCATCGATATAGTGCCGAAGCTTGGTGACTGGTATTTTCAGTTGCTCGTCCGTCCAACGACACTTCCCTGATACAGGGTCCAAGGTTCCGCCAGCCCCGAAGGACCAAGTCCGGCAACGGTCTGGCCAGTTCATTGTCTCTGGTTCGATCCCTTTATCAAGCAGATCATTCTCAGCCTTGGACCACTTAGGCCGGGCTTTGAGGTAGCCACCTGACCCCGTGCGATGGTGAAATTGCTTCTTCGCAACATTTTGCTTGTTTGTCGCCGACATCTTCTTACTCTTTTCCGATGTCTTGTGGGCCACAAATGCGGTCCAGTGATCTTTGATCTTCTCATATTTGCCGATGAATTCTGGTGTCTCTTTTTTTCGACCAACTTGTTCAGCTCTTTCCTCCACCTCCTGAATAGGGTTTCCATCTTCTTAAGAGCACAAGACTTGATTAATTGCTCTTTAACTGGCTTCTCCGGATCCTCCTCTGGCGGTAGGGTGAAATTTGCCTTCAGCTGAGTCCAAAGATCTTCTTTTTGCATATCATTGACATAAGACACCTCAGGGTCTTCCTCCTTAGGATTATACCATTGCTGGATGCTGATCGGGATCTTTTCCCTAACAAGAACCCCGCACTGAGCAGAAAATGTGTTCTTTGTCCGGATGGGTTCAATCGGTTCGCCGTCGGGCGCGATTTCTATGATCTCAAACCTTTCATCCGAGCTCAACTTTTTCTTTGGGCCTCGTCTCCTTACCGAAGTTGTGCTCGATCCGGAGGGCTAGAAAAAGGAAGAAAGACGAGAGTTAATTAATATGTGTACATATACCAAAACAATGAATGCATCAATTAACTAGTCAGCACGGGCTTAACTAATATATATATACCTGGCCGGACTCGGTTCGGTCATCGGAGCAGTCAGCACGGTCTCCTTCTTGTACCTCCATTGGGTCACCGAAGCCATCATGAACATAGCCCTCTTCTTGTACCGGCATTAATGGGCCGGAGCCATCATGAACATAGCCCTCTTCTTCACCCAGTCCTTCCTAACCATCGGTGTCGTTGAGAAATGACGCAACGACATCACTTCCTTGTGCGATTATGTCCCCCAACATCGCTTTTGTTGCTTCGTCTCGGGAGTGCTCCATAGTTTCTGCAAATATTTACAACATGTCAATTATTATTCAAACATGGTACATATGGATATATATTAGTGGCAAACATAGAACTAGCTAGCTAATCACAATAAGGAATCATGTTAGTGGCCTCGACGCTGCTTCTCTAGGGTTTGGGGTGGCCTCGACACAACGCTTCAAGGGTTTGGGGTGGCCTCGACGACAACGCTATTTTAACTTGGTAAATTTGGGTGGCCTCGAGAGAGTTAATTTGTCGGGTAGGGGCGCGGCGGGAGGGGTAGGAGACCAACATCGTTTTCTCTCTAGGGTTTGGGTGTCCTCGAGAGTTTTGGTCGAGCGAGAGGGCCGAGGGGGGTGCTGCCGTGGTATAAGTTATCACAGTTGAGAAGGGGTATATATATCGACCGCCCCTCATGTCGAAGTTATCTCGAGGGGGTTATATCGACAACGACTCGACATACATATACACGGAAAAATAATGTTATCGGGGAGGGGGTATCGGTACCCCCCCCCCTCGTGTTGAAGTTTCTTCTTTCTCCTCTATTCCTTTCTTCTTCTTCTCCTCTTCTTTTTCTTCTTCTCCCTCGAGAAAGGAAAATAAGGAAAAGGAAGAAAAGAGGAAGAAGGAAGAAGGAAGAAGAAGAAGAAAAAGAAGGAGAGGAAAAACGAAAATTTTCGTTTTT
>NW_025225748.1:10803-11613 GCF_018294505.1 Triticum aestivum | reverse complement strand
CCTTCTTTTTCTTCTTCTTCTTCCTTCTTCCTCTTTTCTTCCTTTTCCTTATTTTACTTTTTCCTCTACACTAACCTAACATGCACTAACCTAAAATCGATATCTACTAACAACCTAAATAAAAAATTAATACATATATGAAAAAACATATATAAACAAAAAAATGCTATGAACATTATATTCATACATACATAGCCACACCCATTCATCATATAGCTACCACATACATATATACATTATATATATGAAAAAAAAATGCAATGAACAAAAAAATACACTTATGAAAAAAAATACTATGAACATGTACACATATATACACATACAAACACATATACACAAAAAATACAAAAAAATGCTATGAAAAATTCTATGAAAAATGCAGGGCAGGGGTGGCGGGGCGGCGCGCGGCGGCCGCGCAAGGGCGCGGGACGGGAGGGGCGCGGGAGCAGGCTGTGCTCATAGGGGGCGGCGGCGACGGCGAAGGCGAGCAGCCTGACGGCGTCAGTGGCGGCGGCAACGGCGAAGGCGAGCAGCCTGATGGCGTCGGTGGCGGCGGCGTCGGCAAGGTGGAGCAGGGGCGTCGGGCGGCGACGGCGACGAGGAGGAGCAGGGGCATCGGGGAAGAAGTGGGGGATTTGGTCGAAATTGCTAAGTGCTGTATATATAGCATGAGCATTGGTCCCGGTTCGTGAAACCAACCGGGACTAATGCACCCCTTTAGTCCCGGTTGGTGCCAACAACCGGGACCAAATGCCTCTTTTCAGCAGCCCAAAGGGCAGGAAGCGGCGGCCTTTGGTCCCGGTTGGTGGC
>NW_025225748.1:10121-10672 GCF_018294505.1 Triticum aestivum | reverse complement strand
ACGAACCGGTACCAATGCCCCCCTTTAGTCCCGGTTAGTGCCACCAACCGGGACCAAAGGCCCCTGTGCTGCCCGCAGCGCGGCGAAAGTTTAGTCCCACCTCGCTAGTTGAGAGGGCTCGAGAGTGGTTTATAAGCGCTGTTGCACCCACCCTCTCGAGCTCCTCTCAACTGCAGGCTTTCGGGCCTAATCTCACACTATGCTGCTGTGGGCCTATTGGGCCTTCTGCGGGCCTGAATCCTGGCCCAGGTTGGGTTTCTAGTCGTATTCAGGCCGTGGTGGCCCAATAGGTGACAGTTTTTTTTGTTTTTTTCCAGTTTTTTTCGTTTTTTGCATTATTTATTTTCTTTTGTTTTTTGCTTTATTTTTTAATTCTTTTTGCTCTTAGTTTTAGAAAAATTATAAACTTTCTGTTAGTGCCATTGGTTTTCAAATTTGAAAACACTTTTTTGTTTTCTTTCTTGCTTTATTTATTTTATTTTGTTTCTACTTACATACAAAATACTTATTGTTGCTATTTTTATTTTTTTCCTGTTTTCTTGTTTTGTTTT
>NW_025225748.1:6949-10072 GCF_018294505.1 Triticum aestivum | reverse complement strand
TAGTTTTAGAAAAATTATAAACTTTCTGTTAGTGCCATTAGTTTTCAAATTTGAAAACACTTTTTTTGTTTTCTTTCTTGCTTTATTTATTTTATTTTGTTTCTACTTACAATAAAATACTTATTGTTGCTATTTTTATTTTTTTCCTGTTTTTTTTTGTTTTGCTTTCTGCATTATTTATTTTCTTTTGTTTTTGCTCTATTTTTTAATTCTTTTTTTCTTTCAGTTTTAGAAAAATTATAAACTTTCTGTTAGTGCCATTAGTTTTCAAATGAACTCTGAAAAGTTGAAAGTTGGCATGGTATCATAATTTCACTCACATAACATGTGCATGTACAAAACGGACAATGGTATCATACTCGTCTGTCACAAAGTTGGCATGGTATCATCATAATAGTTGCGGGAGAAAGTCTTCACTTTTTCTTCGCTTGTGTCATTTGCTTATTGCGCCGTAACCATGGATAATCTTCATCGTTTATCAGGATGCTGGGGTCAGCCTTGACTCTGAAGGGAGGAATTTCATGAAACTTTTCATAATCTTCAGACATGTTTGTTTTGCCCTCCACTCCCACGATGTCCCTTTTTCCTGAAAGAACTATGTGGCGCTTTGGCTCATCGTATGATGTATTCGCTTCCTTATCTTTTATTTTTCTTGCTTTGGTAGACATGTCCTTCACATAGATAACCTGTTCTACATCATTGGCTAGGACGAACGGTTCATCAGTGTACCCAAGATTTTTCAGATCCACTGTTGTCATTCCGTACTATGGGTCTACCTGTACCCTGCCTCCTGACAGATTGACCCATTTGCACTTAAACAAAGGGACCTTAAAATCATGTCCATAGTCAAGTTCTCATATGTCCACTATGTAACCATAATATGTGTCCTTTCCCCTCTCGATTATTGCATCAAAGCGGACAACGCTATTTTGGTTGATGCTCTTTTGATCTTGGTCAATCATGTAAAATGTATTCCCATTTATCTCGTATCCTTTCCAAATCGTAACAGTCGAAGATGGTCCCCTGGACAACAAATACAGCTCATCACAAACAGTGTTGTCACCTCTGAGACGTGTTTTCAACCAACTGCTGAAAGTCCTGATGTGTTCACATGTAATCCAGTCGTCGCACTGCTCCGGGTGTTTGGAGCGTAGACTGTTCTTGTGTTCATCGACATACGGGGTCACCAAGGTAGAGTTCTGTAGAACTGTGTAGTGTGCTTGAGACCAAGAATATCCGTCCCTGCATATTATTGAGTCCCTTCCAAGCGTGCCTTTTCCAGTCAGTCTTCCCTCATACCGCGATTTAGGGAGACCTATCTTCTTAAGGCCAGGAATGAAGTCAACACAAAACACGATGACATCCTCTGTTTGATGGCCCATGGAGATGCTTCCTTCTGGCCTAGCGCGGTTACGGACATATTTCTTTCGGACTCCCATGAACCTCTCAAAGGGGTACATATTGTGTAGAAATACGGGGCCAAGAATGACAATCTCGTCAACTAGATGAACTAGGACGTGCGTCATGATATTGAAGAAGGATGGTGGGAACACCAGATCGAAACTGACAAGACATTTCACCACATCACTCCTTAGCCTTGGTATGATTTCTGGATCGATCACCTTCTGAGAGATTGCATTGAGGAACGCACATAGCTTCACAATGGCTAATTGGACGTTTTCCGGTAGAAGCCCCCTCAATGCAACCAGAAGTAGCTGCGTCATAATCACGTGGCAGTCATGAGACTTTAGGTTCTAAAACTTTTTCTCTGCCATATTTATTATTCCCTTTATATTCGACGAGAAGCCAGTCGGGACCTTCATACTAAGCAGGCATTCAAAGAAGATTTACTTCTCTTCTTTGGTAAGAGCATAGCTGGCAGGACCTTCATACTGCTTTGGAGGCATGCCGTCTTTTTCGTGCAAACGTTGCAGGTCCTCCAGTGCATCATGTCAATTGAAGAGCGGACCTCTAGGTCTTTCCAGTAGGGTAGGTCCCAAAATATAGATTTCTTCTTCCACATGGGTGCGTGTCCCTCAGCGTCATTCGGAACAGCTAGTGCGCCGGGACCCTTTCCAAAGATTACGTATAAATCATTGACCATAGCAAGTACGTGATCACCGGTACGCATGGCGGGCTTCTTCCGGTGATCTGCCTCGCCTTTGAAATGATTGCATGGCGGGCTTCTTTCGACATTGATGGTTGGTCGGAAGAAATCGACAATGGTCCAGGTACACATTCTTCCTGCAGCTTCCCAGGTATATACTATTGGTGTCAAGTAAACAGTGCGTGCATGCGTGGTATCCCTTGTTTGTCTGTCCTGAAAGGTTACTGAGAGCGGGCCAATCGTTGATGGTCACGAACAACAACGCCTTTAGGTCAAATTCCTCCTGTTTGTGCTCATCCCACATACATACACCGTTTCCATTTCACAGCTGTAAAATTTCTTCAACTAATGGCCTTAGGTACACATCAATGTCGTTGCTGGGTTGCTTAGGGCCTTGGATGAGAACTGGCATCATAATGAACTTCCGCTTCATGCACATCCAAGGAGGAAGGTTATACATACATAGAGTCACGGGCCAGGTGCTGTGATTGCTGCTCTGTTCCCCGAAAGTATTAATGCCATCCGCGCTTAAAGCAAACCATACGTTCCTTGGGTCACTTGCAAACTCATCCCAGTACTTTCTCTCGATTTTTCTCCATTGCGACCCGTCAGCGAGTGCTCTCAACTTCCCGTCCTTCTTACGGTCCTCACTGTGCCATCGCATCAACTTGGCATGCTCTCCATTTCTGAACAGACGTTTCAACCGTGGTATTATAGGAGCATACCACATCACCTTCGCAAGAACCCTCTTCCTGGGGGGCTCGCCGTCAACATCACCAGGGTCATCTCATCTGATCTTATACCATAATGCACCGCATACCGGGCATGCGTTCAGATCCTTGTACGCACCGCGGTAGAGGATGTAGTCATTAGGGCATGCATGTATCTTCTGCACCTCCAATCCTAGAGGGCATACGACCTTCTTTGCTGCGTATGTACTGTCGGGCAATTCGTTATCCTTTGGAAGCTTCTTCTTCAATATTTTCAGTAGCTTCTCAAATCCTTTGTCAGGCACA
>NW_025225748.1:0-5930 GCF_018294505.1 Triticum aestivum | reverse complement strand
TTCAGTAGCATCACCGTATTCAGGGGGCACATAGTTGTCATCGTACTCTTCTTCTTCGCCGTCTTCCATCATAACCCCTATTTCTCCGTGCCTCGTCCAAACATTATAGTGTGGCATGAAACCCTTGTAAAGCAGGTGGGTGTGAAGGATTTTCTGGTCAGAGTAAGACTTCGTATTCCCACATATAGGGCATGGACAACACATTAAACCATTCTGCTTGTTTGCCTCAGCCACTTCGAGAAAATCATGCACGCCCTTAATGTACTCAGAGGTGTGTCTTGAACCGTACATCCATTGCCGGTTCATCTGCGTGCATTATATATAATTAAGTGTGTCAAAAATCATTACAGAACATCATGAATAGATAATTAAGTGACCAAATTAATAGAAGTTCATCGTCACATTAAAACCAAAGTACATACATAGTTCTCATCTAACAACATAAAGCTCTGCAGAGCATCTAAATTAATTAAACCATACATTGAAACTATGTAAAACATTTCAATGCGAAAACAAATGCGATCATAATCGCAACCAATGTAACAACTGATCCAACGGTATAATGATACCAAGCCTTGGTATGAATGGCATATTTTCTAATCTTTCTAATCTTCAAGCACATTGCATCCATCTTGATCTTGTGATCATCGACGACATCCGCAACATGCAACTCCAATATCATCTTCTCCTCCTCAATTTTTCTTATTTCTTCCTTCAACTAATTGTTTTCTTCTTCAACTAAATTTAACCTCTCGACAATAGGGTCAGTCGGAATTTCCGGTTCAACAACCTCCTAGATAAATAAAATCTGTGTCACGTTGGTCGGCATAATTGTCATAAACAATAAATGAACCAATAGTTATGAAAAGATAATATATACCACATCCGAATCATAGACAGGACGAGGGCCGACGGGGGCAGATACCAAAACCATCGCGCTATATAAGATGCAATAATAAAAGTAAGAAACTTATACAAGTATCTATATAAACATACAAATAAGAATTTTTTTCCTTTCAGAAAGAAGATAAGAACAAGAGGCTCACCACGGTGGTGCCGGCGACGAGATCGGCGCGGGCGATCGATGGCGGTGAAGACGGCGACGGGACGTGACGGACCGCTAAACCTAGACAAATATTGAGGAAAATGGAGCTTGGAGGTCGAGCTTGGAGAGGAGAAAGCTTAAGTAGTGTGGCTCGGGCATTCCATCGAACACCTCGTGTGCATAGGAGGTGAGCTAGAGCACCACAAAGCTCTCCCCTCGCCGGCCAGGAAAAACAGAGCAGTGGGAGTGCTCTGCTCGCGGGCGAGGGGTATATATAGGCAACTCATTGGTCCCGGTTCGTCCCACGAACCGGGACTAAAGGGCAGCCTTTGGTCCCGGCTCATGCCACCAACCGGGACCAATGGTGGTGGGCCAGGGGTGAGGCCCATTGGTCCCGGTTCGTCCCACCAACTGGGACCAAAAGGTCCAGACGAACCAGGACCAATGGCCCACGTGGCCCGGCCGGCCCTCGGGGCTCACGAACCGGGTCCAATGCCCCCATGGGCCCCGGTTCTGGACTGAACCGGGACTAATGGGCTGACCCGGCCTGGACCATTGCCCCCTTTTCTACTAGTGTTGATTAATGCCAATTCCTGTTTATTGTAGCTGATGGATTAGTCAACTCAGAATTTAGCAAGACTGAAGATGTTAACCACCAGTAATACATGTCTCACTGAATTCCAGCTGTCTGAATGTTATCTCATGAATTTTAGTTATCTCGGAGTATCACTAGTACATGCTTGGGCATCAGCGGGTGTACATATAACATCAGCACATGAATTTCAGTACACCAGCACTCTGAATGTCACTGAAATGTTATAAAAGATTTCTTGTACATTCACATTCATTCAAGTATTTTCTGTAGATCCACACTGATTCATATGCAGCAAAAGAACTACGGAGTAGGATTTATCTACTCATCCACATTCATTCAGTTGCAGCAAAACAACATCAACATTCATGTGGAGCAGTTTTGAAGGGCAAGCAAGCCCCTAGGTCGCCGTTGCATGGATGCAGCGGCACGGCAGCTTGCTCCCTCTGTCCCTCGTGTGGGGGCAGCGTCGGGTCGCCTTCGCATGGATGCAGCACTGCGGCGGCTTGGTCTCCCTCGCGTGTAGGTGAATCGCCGGGTCGCTGAGGTTGCCACCGCGCGGAGGCATCACCATGGCCGTCGGGTCGTCGTTGCGAGAGCGAGCGCCAGCCTGCCAGAGCGTGTGTTCAGTGCCAGGTCGCGGTCGCGTCGGGGCGTCGCCGCGGCCTCCGAGTCACCGTCGCTAGGGGAGCGGCGCTGCAGTGAATCGCCGTGGCCTCCGGGTCGCCCTCGCGGCTAGAGAAAAAGTAGGAAGGGGATAATTCCCCCCAAAAAAATTCTTGAGCTAATTATTGTTAGTGGTTTTCAGGAAAAGCGTGGTTAAGTGGCTGGTGGGATTTCCACCTCTGGTCTGTACCATACGTTCGTGATCCGAAAGCGTACGAGGATAGTTTTCAAGTTTTCACTGAATGAGTGTTTTCACCCGATACTTCGCCATGTTTGTTAGTTCCTTTATACTCCAAAAACAAAAAAATATGACTAACAAAACTCTGCCAATGATTTGAAGTATCAGTTTGCCTACCATTCACTGCAGTAATCGGACAATTTTCTGCTTTCAAATTGCTATGACCTTTGATCCATATAACTAAGTGAATGTTCTATCTTTTTAGTTTCTCTCTCTCTCTGTGTGTGTGTGTGTGTGTCATGTGTGTTCTGATCCATTTTATTCACCTCGACATACAGATCAGCATCTGTGTGTGCCGCGGTTTGCGAGGGACAAAAAAAGGTTGATATGAAATTATGGAAGAGCAAGGGAGGCCGGAAGAATTGTGCACTTCTATCCTTTCTACTAACGCATCATAGCATCTGATCTTTACCCACGTCGTTGGGATCGGCACCCTCGCGTCAAGGCGCGATCACGGTGTAGTGGGAGGAGATCTGTGGGCTTTTGTAATTTACCCATAGGTTATTGCCTTTATTATATCAACACCATCATATGCTTCTTAGTTAAATTTTTTAAATGTTTAAATTCAAATTTATTGATATTTGTTAGGAGTAACAACATTTTGCATGCATAAAAGTAGCCCCAACAAACTATGTTATGCTAAGACTTTAGTTATCTATTCTGAGTTGCGGATCATGTGCAAGTTATGTGCTGTTGTATATATTTGGTGCCAAACCTATCACGAAACATGCTTTCTATGTTCATACATTGTTAAGCAGCTTATCGTGTGCATACAAACGTTTTGACCGGCACCCTCGCGCCAGGGCGCGATTCCGATCTAGTGAACAAGAGGGGAGCTCCTATGGACGCTCGCATGCGTCGAACCTAGAATTCACGAAAAGCATTTTTAAGTAATATCTGCACTAGCAGATCTGTCTTTTTTCGAAAAACAAAAAACATTCATGGAAACACTGTGAACAAAATTTCTTAAAAAAATGCGAATATTGTTTGAAAATGTGAACAAATTACAAAATTCAAAGAAAACCATTAAAAGTAAACTAATTTTGAAAAATGAATAGAAATTGGAAAACATGAACAACTTTATATGCCCTGAACAATTTTGTAATATATGGTGAACAATTTATAAATACCCATTAAGTATTTTCGTGATATACGCTGAACATTTTTATGGTGTGCGCTGAACAATTTTCAAATACAGAATGAACATTTTTCTGATATCCACTGAACATTTTTAAATACACGTTGAACATTTTTATGATGTGCGCTGAACAATTTTAAAATACACAATGAACATTTTTTAATATACGCTAAACATTTCGTTAATATACAGTGAACATTTTCTTAAATATACGATGACCTTTCTGTATATACACAATAAAATTAGGAAAAATAAAATATGAACAGAAAAACAAAAAAAGGGAAGAAAGAACCATAGGGAAAAAACGGAGAAAAATAAAAAAAGCCAAAAAAAGTGATTAAAAAACAAAAACGGAAGAAAAATAGAAAATCAAAAACAGAAAGAAAAAGTAAAAGAAAAAACCGGGACAAATCAACTGAAAACCGGCGTAAACAGTGAAAAACTGGATGCAAAAAACCATTGAAGAAAAACAAAAAAAATACCCGCAAGAAACAAGAAAACAGCAGCGAACCTAATCCGTTAATGGGCCGGCCCAATTGGCGACTTGCTTCAGCGAAGTCTCGTCCTCTTGACGCCTGCGGGCGTCAAATAGGATCTGCCGAACAAGAGGAAGGACGAGACAACCTGGACTGTAGCACTGGGCTGGGCCTTGTACCGTAGCAGTGGGCTACACCAGTGCTACAAGTGCTCAGTAGCTCGGTTTCTAATTCCCTTTTTATTTCTCTGATTGGTATTTTTCTACAGTTTTGTATTTATTCGAGCGTGCAAACAATTTTTTTACACATGATACTTGGCACATAAATACAAGGCATTGTTTGAAACAACACTCAAAGGTTGGGCCTATTTGGAAATGCTTGAACCATTTGAGAAATTGAAAAGGCCAAGTAATATGTTGCCGGTCTACTTAAATAAAGGGTTTGGTCAATTTAGAAATTTATTTGATGTTGGCTCCAGTTAAGAATTTACTAGGTAATTATTTAGAATATAAATAACATTTTTTTGGGCTTTTTGTTGAAATAATTTTTGAACTTGCATTTTTAATTTGATTTTAAATTTGATTTTTGGGCTGTTTGATTCTTGAACTTCATTTAGGCTTTGTTAACCATGACGACATGGCAAGTTAATTGGCTTAACTAATAATTAGGGTTTCAGGATGTTACAAGACGTGTGAGATCTGTGTTGGCAACTCCTTGGCGCAAGAGAGTCATCTTCTCATGAGGAAGAAGAGAGAGAAGGGAAGTGAGCCAAGTAGCGCGTCCAGTGGCTAGCTCGGCGGAACCTCAGGATCCCGCCGAGCGATGTAGGTGACCGGGCCGGCAGCGGTGTAAACTGGAGGCCATGACATACGCACATCGTGGTAGAAACACCTGATGGCACAATGTTGTCGTGTTTGGTCTCCAACTAACGTGTCAAATGGACAAGAAAAAAGTACAAAACAAACCTTGAAGTTGTATTCGAAAGCTAATCAAACCGTGAACTTTGAATCCTGGAAATTGGCACTCCGAACTTATAATCCCAGTCTATTTTGGACGTTAAACCTGTTTGGCACATTGGGTATATTACAATCCCGACTGGGATAAGTTGCTACTCTCACCGACAAGAACTTGGGCCGGCCCGCTATACCACAACAAGAATTCGTGAAGTTTGAAAAATGTCCGCGCATTCTAAAATTGTTCAGAAGTTTAAAAATGTTCTCATTTTCTATTTTTTGCACAAATTCAATTCCTTTTGTATTTTTAACAATGTTTGGAATTTTGAAATACTATTTGCATTTTTATAAACTATTCACGATTTCAAAGAAATCACATTTGTGAAAAAGAATGTTCAGAATTCCAACAGTTCTTCACATGGTATGGAAAATGTTTCAAATTTTCAAAAATTGTGTAATGTTTTTGCCATAATATTTTTGGATTTTGAAAATTATGTGTGTTTTGAAAAACTCGGCATTTCAAAATTGTTCACAATTTTCTGAGAAATGTTTTAATTTTTTTTTCATACATGTTTTTACATATGAAGATTTGTGTGTGTTCTTATACAGGCCGCGCTATCTATCATGACCAGTAGTCTTCACGGTGAGGATATACCTGTGCGCACCTTGAGTGCGCGAGGTCCTCACAAGGCTTTGTGTAGTTAAAAAATATGTATTTTAGAGTAGTTGTTTTTTAGGGAAGCTTAAAAAATGTTACAGTGCTTTTTACAGAAGTTTTTTTTCAAGAATTTTTTAAGGGATGCTCAAACAATGTTACCATGT